>NW_027466245.1:35000-95000 GCF_046127955.1 Nelusetta ayraudi
TAGGAAATAGTCAACATGAAATTTCGTCTTCTACTGACACCTGCTGGTCAAATTGAATAGTTGCAAATATTGTGAAGAAGTTGTCATCTAATTCTAATCCGAAACAATATGGCCATTCCAAGTGAAGTATTAAGACAATTAATCAGGTTTGTACTGCTTGATTGAACACATTCATCCCGTTCCAGTGCACTAAAACCCACTTCCCTTCAGGACCGTGTCAGCGAAGCCAAAACTTCCTTGAGTGACGCTGTTTCCCAGCATGCAATGCGAGCTAGCGATTCACAATACTATTTCATCACAAACATGGATGTAAAAAATAAAAAGGGACGAAAAATGAAACTTCAGGAACAGCAACCATTGCAATACAAGCAGAACTGGGCCGAAGTTTTATATTATGTACACCATAATACAGCCTTCTGGTGGACAAGCTATTTAATCCGTGTCTTCCTATGGCACTTCCGTGGGTGGGAGCTCATCATAGAGGTCACGTGCTGGATGGGTCACCCCACCAACCACCTCGGGGAAGGTCTAAGATAACAGCCAATGGTTACCCATGCACGTTATCACCTGATACAGGTGATAACGTACAACTCCTGTTACGACTGCACAGGTACAACGTGTGCAGTCGTAACAGGAGAAGCTTGTTGACGGAAATTATGCACTACAAGTGGATGTGACGCTAATGAGTGCGATGGATGAGGTAGAGCAATGCTCCAGAACCCGATTCAGACTACTCTCCCTCCACTTTTTTTGTTTTGTATGAGCGTTTAAAAAAACAACATCATGATAATCGAATAAGCTTTAGTTTATTAATCAGAATTAAAACAAGTAGGTTTTGCCCTTACAAGGTTGTAGATTTGTTATAGATGAGTTCCTTTGTTGGAGTTTGGCGGCCAGCACCGAGCGATGATTGCTCACCCACTTATTGAGCTTAAATCCACCTCTACCGCACAGGTCTGTTAGCTGCTGGTACAGATGTATTGCTTGTTCCACCGTGCTGACGGCCTTTAGACAATCATCCACGTAGAAATTTTGACAAACAGTGTTTATAACCTCGGCTGGGAAGTCATGCTGATTGTCGTCGAATGAAGCACAGCTTGGGGATGACACTGCCCCAAAGATGTGGACCAGCATCCTGTGCTCTTGTAGGTCCTTTGTAATGTCCCCATCTGGCCACCAGAGGAAGCGTAAGAAGTTTACATCCTGGTTGGAAACTCTTACTTGATGAAACGTTCCCTCAGTGTCAGTCATGAATGCTACAGGGCCTTGGCGAAAACGAAGCAGCACACCTAGCAGTGTACTTGTCAAATTGGGACCCTGCAGGAGCTCTTTATTTAATGATGTTCACTCACTTTCAATCTCACAGCCACTAAAAAACCTGATTGTGATTGAGAGGTCCTCAACAGCCAATCACTGTTGGGAGTCCAGCCTTCAAACACTCCGCCTGAATCCACAGTCACATCTGTGAGCATCTGGAACTTTGGCCCTGATCCTCCACACCACACAACTTGGGATGACAGCGCCACCTACCTGTATCCTTTCAGCAGCCAGTCCATGCTCTGACCCGTTTCCACTGTGGCCTGTTGTGACATCTGGACCGGAGTCTGGATCATCAGTGTCCAGGTTCATGGAATCTGTCAGAGTGCCGCCGTCCTGTGATGTAATGATAGAGAATCACTCTATTTATACTAATGTGCAGAACCACTAGAGTGTCATTTCTTCACTGCTGTCAGCAACAAGCATTTGGTGTCACACTGGTGTACGACACTTATGGGCTAATTAATAAGAAATGACATATTTATGAGTCACCCGCAATGCCCAGATTATTGCTGCTTATCTGCTGATATGAGCCGTCAACTGTTGCAATATAGAACCACGGGCAGGAAATTACAATTAGTGTAGAGTGTATTATAATTTAAAAGTTTACTAACGGTAGTTCTTTAAAGAATTTAGCAGGGATGGAACAGGCTAACGTGACGACGTCACCTGTAACACGGTAGGAGCTCAACCTGCTGTCACGGCCAAAACTCCGTGTTACGTCCCGTCGAGGGGGACTGAGACACAACGTGTGGGACACCTTCCCCCACTCCCAAGCCTCATTAATTTTTCACTGCAGTTGGCAGTTTCAACAAAAAACATTTTATTAATCAGTAAATGAAATAAACAAAACAACTTAACCGGTGGGCAGCAAAGGCTTCAGGGTGGGCCCAGGCCAAAATAATAAACCAAACTCCAACTAGCTCGCCTTAAGAACTAACTAAAGAAAGAAAGAGAACCCAAATACAGAAAGGCTAACCTCCCTACATACTTATTAAACAGGAGAAAAGAGGGGACAAAGAAAATGGCAGCCCACCCCTACGACTGCGTGCTCTAACACAATTTCAGAAGTGACTAACTGCAGAGTTGGGAGCGGAGGAGGGATGACCGTCAGTCTGGCTCGACTGCTCCTCTTTCTCAGCCGTGGCGCGTCCAATCAGCAGCCGACATCCAGGACCGCACCTGCAAGGCGTCATCCACTCTCACACACAGACACACACAGACCCAAAGATAGAGGCACCTAGACCCACCTGTGGGTCATAACACCCCCTCCCTTAAGAACTAAACCCTATTAACATACCTACAAACAAAACTAAACAAGAAAAACCTCAGTTCCCCCGAAATAAGAATTCCGCAGCTAGTCCACATGTACACGTGAAAACGCATCTGCCAACACATTATCAATCCCCCTTCCTGTGGCAAATCTGGAGATTGAAGTCTTGCAGGAGCAGAGACCACCACATCTACGAGGGCATTATGGTCTATAAAAACCTGACCCCAAATTAACATCAAGATGGGCACTGTCAGAAGGAGAACCAAAGCTTCTTTCTTCCCAATATTGACTCTGTGTGCGTGCTTGCTTAGTTGTGGCATGTCCCTCTACTTCTATGTCATGGTGCAAAACTGACGTACGGCGGGGGTGGTCAGAAAACAATAGTGGGTGGCTCTCAATTAATTTAACAATATCATGACGGGCTGATGCAGGCAAATGGGACAAAAACAAGCTTAAGTTATTCATAATTTCAGAGTTTCCCAGGTGCGCCGAAGGAACACCGATTTTTATTTATTTATTTTTTTTCAATGAGCCCTCCCTCCGCCAATGGGCACGGAGGGGGTGGAGGCTCAGGCGACACATTTTTCCGAGCAACGTAACGCCCGGTTCACACTGGACGCTGA
Organism: Nelusetta ayraudi; assembly: GCF_046127955.1. Lineage (NCBI taxonomy): Eukaryota > Metazoa > Chordata > Actinopteri > Tetraodontiformes > Monacanthidae > Nelusetta > Nelusetta ayraudi. The sequence continues at coordinate 38,214 of NW_027466245.1, forward strand.
AAGCGCCACGAAGCGCCACGAAGCGCCGACGGCGCCCATGTTAATCAATGTAGTAGTTCACACCAGACGCGAACAGGCGCGCGGCTCCCCTCGCGGATCGCGCCATGCATTTAACGTTAGTTCACTGGACGTGGAAGCGAAGCGCCGCCGAGCGCTTCCATTCGGCGGTTTTTGGTTTTTGGTTTTTGGTTCACAGTAGACGCGAACAGGCACGCGGCTCGCGGCATGCATTTGTTGTTTCGGCGTCTGCTCTATTTCGTGCGCGAGCCGCGAGCGATCTTCGTCTACAGTACAGGAAGTCGCTCAATAAAAACGAGAAAATCCGGTGAATTTTCAAAATAAACTAATTTCAAAATAAAAACCGAATGATAAATTCGATCATAGATCATATTTGTATGTTATATTTGTCAGTACATTGTATCAGAGTGTGAGAGACATTAAACACACACACACACACACACACACACACACACACACACACACACACACACACACACACACAGAGGAAGACTTGATCAAAATACGTCTGTTTGATCCTAGAGATGCCGGTCAATGATCATTATGAAAGAGGTCTTGTCTTGAGATGGACACCTGAGTGTGTGTTTCTATTTATTTACACACACACACACACACACACACACAAAAGTAAGCTACGGAGCGGGCTGGCTACGGGGCGAGGGGGGGTGATGATGAAAATGATTTTTTTTATTTAATTTTTTTTAAAGAAAAAAAAAAGAAGCTCAAGTGGGAGTGAAAAAAAGACTGCAGCTGAGCAGAAGCGCTTGTCGACCGTCGCGGAGCTGTTCGCGTCTGGTGTGAACCAGTTGGAGCCTCGCTCGCGAAATTCGTCGGCGCTCCGCTTCGTGGCGCTTCCGCTTCCATTGAAATGAATGGCACGAGCCGCGCGCCTGTTCGCGTCTGGTCTGAACCACTACATTCAGTGCGTTTACATGGCACTAGAGAAAATCGAATTACTGCCTTAGTCCGATTATGATCGCAGAACTCACGTGCGTGTAAACACCTTACTCCGATTATGATTGGAGTTTGAGAACTCCGATTGGAATCGGAGAACTCCGATTGAGACACCCAGATAATGCGATTGGAATTCGAATTTCTCTGCCATGTATACGCCTTAATCGGACTATTAACTGGACAATGTGAGTGCGCATGCGCCACGCCTCGCTCTCGCAACTCATGACCGCACAACTACGTCGTCTAACAAAACAGACGGCGCAAAACAACCTGGCAAACGCGAATAAGAATGTTGACATTTGGAGAGAGGATGAGACCGGGGCGATGCTTTCTCTTCTAAAAGAGATGGACATATTCAAATAACGCGCAACAGAGACCATTTTAAAAAGGGTAGCGCAGCAAATGCAGGGCTCTGGCTTTGCGCACCCCTGAACAAATACGTATTCCTTCGTATTTATATTTCTACCTTTTCGTTCACATTTTTTGTAAGTTAGAAGAATTTTAACTTTGTAAATAAAAGCACAGCAAAGACATGTTTTTCTGATTTGGTTTTATTTTGGTAATTTCGCTGTTATTCTGCTAGAAACGGCGTGCAGCGGCACCAGCTTCCTCCACGGTCGGCACTTTAATGAGCGTGTGTATAACTGAAGACACCGTTCCTTTGCAAAACCTGTACACAAACTCTCCCACCAGTCTGCTCCGAACCCAAATCCAACAAGAACGAGAGTTTGGGGTCCGTAGCGACGGCACAAAGCGTAGCATCGAAGTGTTGTTGTAGCCCTCCAACAGCAAACAACGTTCTTGTCTGCCTTTTAAAATAACCAGGAACACAAGAAATAGGGTACACCTTATCTGCAAAGCAAGTAACACGTACATTATGAACTATCGTTCCATATCATAATAGATTTAATATGTCAACTGAAAGCAGCTGACTATATATATATACATATATATATATATATACATATATATATTAACCTCTTTCATTGAACTCCAAAACATACATGGTCAAAATCCATATTATTATTATGTTGTTGTTGTTGTTTTTAAATGCTCATACAAAACAAAAAAAAAAGTGTGACATCCACTTGTAGTGCATTATTTTCGCCAGCAAGCTTCTCTTGTTCCGACTGATTACATTGACCCATATTTTTGTATACTCAGACACCCTGCAGATCCCTTGCAAGGGCCCCGAGGTGATCGGTGGAGTGACGCACAACCAGCACGTGACCTCTACGATGAGCTTCTACCCACGGAAGTACCATAGGAGGACACGGCTTAAATAGTATGGCTTGTCCACCAGAAGGCTGTATTATGGTGTACATAATATAAAACTTCGGCCCAGTTCTGCTTGTATTGCAATGGATGGTCCTGAAGTTTCATTTTTCCCTTTTTCCCTTTTTATTTTTTACATCCATGTTTGTGATGAAATAGTATTGTGAATCGCTAGCTCGCATTGCATGCTGGGAAACAGCGTCACTCAAGGAAGTTTTGGCTTCGCTGACACGGTCCTGAAGGGAAGTGGGTTTTCGTGCACTGGAACGGGATGAATGTGTTCAATCAAGCAGTACAAACCTGATTAATTGTCTTAATACTTCACTTCGAATGGCCATATTGTTTAGGATTAGAATTAGATGACAACTTCTTCACAATATTTGCAACGATTCAATTTGACCAGCAGGTGTCAGTAGAAGACGAAATTTCATGTTGACTATTTCCTAATGGAAGTGCTCTCTTTACGTTGGATTTTTCTCATAATTATTTGAAGTGTAGGCCTGTAATTGATGAGGAATCACGGTGTGCTAACGCTACTCAAACAGCTTAGATGAAAAAAAGGGAGTGTGATTTGGGTTTGTGGTACATTATGACAATCTTGGACTTGCAAGACTGAGGCGATGGTTCAATTCCCATCAATGTGTATTATATATGTGTTATTTAGCTCATCTATTCTACATTTTAAATAGATCACATTTGACATCTGACCCACTGAACACTTACTATTGAACATATTTTTAAACTATGGGCTATTTAGTCCTGTTTTAGGATATAATATAATTCATTGCACAAACTGTCAGGCTAAGTATAAGAGCTATAGTCTACTACAATCAGTCGTGCCAAAAAAGAGACATTGTCTTTATTTTTCATTTTTATTTTATTGTGTCAGCATTGAACCATACAAGCATGTAGTGTTGTCCAACAAGAATGCATGGCGAATCAAATCCCAAACAACCTATGAAACAATGAACACGTTTCCATTGCCCTTCATTTTATTGAGCACCAGATGACCTCCTCGAGCACTGTGTCATTGAAGCCTCGAGGAATGAACCATTTTTTGAAACGAGTGTCGAAGCTTCAACAAAGCCTCGATCGGCCATCACTACCTACGGCTGCGTGCTCTAACACCATTTCAGAAGTGACTAACTGCAGAGTTGGGAGCGGAGGAGGGATGACCGTCAGGCTGGCTCGACTGCTCCTCCTTCTCAGCCGTGGCGCGTCCAATCAGCAACCGACATCCAGGACTGCACCTGCAAGGCGTCATCCACTGTCAGACACACACACAGACACAAAGATAGAGGCACCTAGACCCACCCGTGGGTCATAACACTCCGTGTGGATCTTTTAACTCTGGCATTGAAAGGGGGTGCTAGCGCTAGCCGTTTGCTAAGCTATGTACAGACAGCACCACCGCTTGCCGAACCACATAGTCACACCGTTTATATACAACAACTTGTCATCAATATCTCTAAAGTAGAAGTCAAGAACTTTTTTCAAAAACGATAACTAACTCAAACTTTTTTGTGTGTTTAAAAAAACAAACTAAAACAAACTTAAATTGAAGTCATATTTCACTTCGTTTACGTCTGTCAAATGAATATTTGCCCAGGAAAATCTTTTAGTTTTACGCAGCATCACCTAAATGCACCTCGCTTTCTGTGACGTCACCCCTCTTTCACAGCAGTATGTTGACAAGTGACTCGCGGCGGGAAAGTCCGATATGCCACTTTTTCCCAATACGACGAAGAGAGTGACAAAAGCCAATGTCTTGTGGTGGAAAGACACAAAATATGTGGCTTGCTTCTAAAAAGGGAAAAACCCCGACAAACCTCCATTTAAGAAGCTCGCACAAAGCAGTAGTGAACATGTTTATTGAGACTGGGAAGTAGACACGACAGTTTGACTCAGTTGACTCAAATATCCTGTGGCGATGAGAGTGGTTATGGCTATCTGATAAAGCAAGATTTAATATTGGGAATTTAACAAAATGAAAAGGAACCGACAACGCCACCCTGGGAATTCCACCCAGGGAGTTCTACGAAACACAAAAGTAATAATTAGGCACACAGGTAAGTTCTACGAGGAAGGAGTAGGAGACGTGGTTCAGAATGTTTAAAATATCAAACCAACTTTTATTCAACATTTAAAAATAAAAGGAACAAACAGACCAACACTTAAAACGGAGCTACTGAGCTCCTTATTCTTGGTGTAGAAACTGAGGCTTACCGATGAGGGGGCCAAACGGGGGAGGAACCAAAGAAAACAAGGAACACCCCACTCACACGTGACACACCTGCAAAGAAAGTGAAGTGCAAAAAAAGAAGAAGAAAACAACCACAATCCCGGGTCACAGCACTCGAAGGGGCCCACCACCCGGGACACCGCCACCACCAGCAGCTCTCAGTGACTACAAAAGAAAAGATAAACAGTTGGTTACTAAAAGTTCCCTAAAATCTGTCAAATGTACTGAAATAGCAAGAAAAACAAACAAACAATGCAATTACACACACACACACACACACACACACACACACACACACACACACACACACACACACACCAACCAAGTTCCCACCAACCACGCACACGCACACACGCACGCACACCACTGTAGCTGGACCGGCGACTTGATAGTGTAACGTCTGCTGTCTGAGGGTCAGCAGTGGCGACGTAAGCAAACGAGGAAAAACAACAAGTAAAACCAAGGCGGGACGGAAGTAACATGCACCGTCCACCGTCTGTACGGGGCGGCTAGCACAATCAAGTGCGGGCGAAGCAGCAGTGTTCCTGCACTTATCTTATAGGACCGAGTTTTGGGCCACAGGTCTTGATCACCAAGCGTCCTCCAGGTGAGGAGAACAACGAGGAGGCTCTGCGCAGCTTTGTGCTAGCAGGCGGCTGTAGTGTGCCGGTGAGGTGTTCAGGAAGCACTGTAAAAAGAACGGACAGGTGAGGTACTACGTACCTATGCTAATAAGCCATAATAATTTAAATGCTAAAATGTCCGCACCTGATCCTCTTAAAACTCGGGCACACAAATCGGATGTTCAGTGTCCCATTGACCACAATGGACCACTAAACGAAGCTTTTAAGAAAAATGCGAAATGAAGCCACTGAGAGCTAAAACAACATGCAAACAATGCCACAGTGCAGCTTTTCTCAAACGGGTCAATTTTGAAATCATTTTAATCAACTCTGTCTTCATTGATCAGAAGGTTTTTGCAGATTTGGAATTAAAACATTTTAATTGCAGGAATCATAAAATCGTCTCATCAGTGACGTTTATAGAGCCATTAAAAAATTAAATATGTGCTGAACAGACAAACAGAGGTGTAAGAGGCCTGTGTGACCAGCAGGGGGCAGCAGAGGACCGACAGCCGCAAGTTCCTCCTCAGAGAGGCCTGAGAAGGTTCTGCACCTTCAGCTCCTCCAGGAGGTCCTCAGCAAAGTGTCAGAGTTTGTTGGTTTTTTACCTCGGTCGGCAGAGTCACAGTATGAAACTTGTAGCCAGGGGGCGCTGCAGCTCACTCAACACCTACAAGGTTTGAAAAGGATATTGAGTGGAATTCATCTGGAATGAAAAGAAAAGCACAACTACAGTAGAAAAACTGAACACAAAGACGCACAAAGTTTGAACTACACACTGATTTTCTTCTTCTGTTGATTCAACTTAATTTGACAGAAATAATATCTGAAAAAATAGAAACCAAATGTTAAATTTCGACATTTAAAAAATGGACAGATTAATTTACACCCAGTAAGATAAGAAGATATTTAGCTCTCAGCCAATTAGAGCTGCTGCTCCTGTGTGTGTGTGTGTGTGTGTGTGTGTGTGTGTGTGTGTGTGTGTGTGGATGTGGTGGTGTGTGTACCTGAATGTGGGAGTGGGTGTGTTTAAGTACGTCACTGGAAGTAGGCTGCCAACCGCCCCACGCCAGCGACAAGCCCGGGGGGGTCGGGGGGGGAAGCAGCAGGCCCCCGGACCGGAGGGCACCCGCCCCACGAGCCAGGGCAAGATGACAGGGAGGCAGATACCCCAAGGAGAAGGGACACCACCCGGGGCGAACAGACAGCAGAGCCCGGCCCCCGGACGGGGGCCCCCCAGGGCAAGCGAGACCGGACTCATCCCCATGGCAGGACCCAGCCCCTTCACCCACCGGGAGGATCGGTACCCAAGGCAGGCCCGGGCACCCAGAGGCCCCCCCCCTACGGACCCAGTATGGCGCATCGCCGCAAGTGGCGAGGTCCCCATAGGCCCAGCCGGTCTCGCACCCCAGGGGCACCGGACTGCACAGGGCCCATCCAGAGTGGGAAAGATGCCGGATCCCGCCCCCGCTAGCAGGCCGACCCCACTGTGTGTAGGGGTGTCAGTGTGTGTATATGTGCACTTGCTGGTGTGTTGAACTATGGTGCGTTTAAAATGGAAGGGTGGTAAGGCCCTGGGGCAACCACACTGCTGCTGAGCAGGGCGGCGGCCGCAGTGCACGAACCACCCCCCCAGGCCCTAAGTGTCTATAATGCTATTAAGATTGGAGAGGGTCTTAAGGCCAGAAGGCCGGGCAGCGACCACCCAAGACACAAATCCCCCGAAACAGAAGAAAATAAATTAATTAATTAAAAATTTAGGGAAAAAAAATAAATTAAAAAAAAACAAAAAAAAAACACCTATTATGTGACCAGGGGGGACTCCCGGTCAGGGCGCCCCCTCAGCGACATCGGGGCCGGGGACACCACAGGGATCCAGGAGCCAAAGGGGGCCCGCCCCCCACCGCACCGCACCACCCGGGCACACAGGAGCGGTAGCCGGCGAACGCGCAGCCCCACCCCAGGCATGCGACCCCACCGCGTACGATCCAGCGCCAGTCCCCAGACACAGGGACGGACCAGCCCTCCCACCAACAAGGGGGCCCCCAGACCAGAGCCAGGGACGCCCCCCACCCCCCCGGAGCACCACCCACCAACCATCAGGCCCAGCCCCCCGCGTGGTAGACATCCCCCGCCGGGGCACCCAACCCCCGCCCCCTCACCAACCCGCAAAGCAGCCGAACCCCCCACGCCCAAACCCCCCCCCCCCCAGACCGCACCCGGCCCGCGGCAGCACGACCACGGCTGCCCACATCAACCAGCAGCCTCAGCTATTGATTGATTACTAGTTAGTTATAGGATGAAGCAGACATTCCTACCAAGGAGGTGTGGTCTAACAGTAAGTTCCTATATTGTGCAATGTGCAGGTGTTGTTTTGTTTTCCAGTTTGTGAGGATTGTTTTCTTAGCGATAGATAAGGAGGTCATCAGCATGCGAGATTCTGCCTTATCTGATTTGATATCACTGAGGTCCCCTAAGAGACAAAAAGAAGGAGTGGCTGTGTTGTAACCAACCTGTGCTGATAGATCATTGCATACTACGTGCCAGAATTTATTTACTGGTGGGCAATGCCATACAGCATGTAGGTAATTATCTGGGACATTAACTGTGCAGTGTGAGCAGGTCTGAGAGGCGGTCATGCCCATCTGAAACATCCGCTGTCCAGTGTAGTGGATCCTGTGGAGTACTTTAAAATGTATTAATTGTAGAATAGGTTGTTTTATCAGTGAAAAGGTGTTCAGGCAGATTGTTCTCCAGAAATTAGAGTGAGGCTGGAGAGACAGGTCTCTTTCCCACTTAACAATTGGGATAGAAATCGTGCAATCTGTATTTGTAAGCAACTCACTCCAATAGAACTGCACTCGTCCTTCTCTCACATTACATTGGATCACAATGACCAAACAACACAACAAAGACAATGATGCCACTGTGCTGCCACATCCAGACTCTGTGTAGGTCTGTAGGCCTCTTGGACCTTCATGTGAACCACTGCGTGTTGACTGGAGGTGAAACATGGCTGACTGCTGTCCTCCTACCTGGACAATGCAATCTCACTTTCAATCTCACAGCCACTAAAAAACCTGATTGTGATTGAGAGGTCCTCAGCAGCCAATCACTGTTGGGAGTCCAGCCTTCAAACACTCCTCCTGAATCCACAGTCACATCTGTGAGCATCTGGAACTTTGGCCCTGATCCTCCACACCACACAACTTGGGATGACAGTGCCACCTACCTGTATACTTTCAGCAACCAGTCCCATGTTCTGACCCGTTTCCACTGTGGCCTGTTGGCTCATCTGGTCCAAAGTCTGGATCATCAGTGTCCAGGTTCATGGAATCTGTCAGAGTGCCGCCGTCCTGTGATGAAATGATAGAGAATCACTCTATTTATACTAATGTGCAGAACCACTGGAGTGTGGAAGCAGACAGTTACCATAATCCAAATGAAAAAGCAACAGCAGAAATGCTTTTTCATTTTAAGAACGTGGCTGCATTATTTGACTCATAATTAAAATGGTTAATAAATAATCCAAACTGCATTTTCATTTTCTTATTCATGACTGCTCATTCTTGTACTTAATTCAAATGAAGGAAAACACATTTGAGATTTAATTTTCAAAACATGCACCACCAAAGAGTTACCAAAATTCAATATGAAATGTAAAATTCAAAAATGAAAAAGCAATAGCAGAATGGTTTTTCATTTTAAGAACTTTTCTTTTAAGCTGCATTATTTGACTCATAATTAATAAATCTTTAATCATTAATAAATATTGCTATATGCATTTCCATTTTCTTATTCGTGTCGCACCTTTTATGACACAATCAAAAGAAAACTGAGAGCATTGCTTTTTAATTTTCGTGGTCCTGCCCTGCACAAGAGTTACCACAACTCGAAAACGAAATCGCAATCTCAAAGTAAGCGCGCGGCGCAGGAAAGTGACGTCAGCAGCTCTCCACCTGTGGCCAATCTAATACCAGTGCCATGATCTGCCACTGCATCTTCACTAGTACTAACTGATGATGGATCACAAATCACATGTGCGAGGCGTAGAACGAGCGGAGCAGTCAAAGGCAACAGAAGAAGAAAGAAAAGCCTCCTTAGCTTAGTTGATCTTCTGTGTTGCCTCCTGGACGGTGCTGGCCTCCTCTGGCTTGGTGCTGGCAACCACGGGAGCCACAGGAACCACGAGCACAGCTCTGGTCATCTGTGGCGTTGCCTCCACCTGTTTAAAATAAGAAAGATGTGATTTTATGCCAATAAACATAGAAAGGAAAACACTAGGCTTTACACGGTCACGATTTTTGTGCCGATCACCGATCAGTGAGTTTAAATAAACCGATCACCGATCCAATCACGTTAGAGGCAATAAATACTTGTTTCTGTACACCCCTTGCCTTCTCACGAACACCGTCTAAAGTTGTTTGCTTTAGCATCCGTTTCAGAGTTTGCTTTTCTTTTTCTTTCTCCGCGCTGCGTTTCTTGAACTCGACATACTCCTTCCGTGTGTATCTTTTCCAAGTGCCTGATTAAATTTGTGGTGTTGAAATTTTTTTACCAAAGTTCCCCCGCTAGGTACTGTAGCGTTGCATATATTGCAGATAGCTTGTGCTATGTCTGTTTCTCTCACTTTGAAAAACTTCCACACCTCCGACACGTTTGTTTGTGTCGCCCATGGATGTTGCTGTCGTGAAGATTCAAAGAAACTTTATTGTCCGTCACATAGCGACAGTACTCAAAACAGGAAGAGGCACGAAGACGAAAATGAAGGTTTTTGAATCATGAATCATTAGCTCTCGGTGTTATGCCCCGGCCTAGGGGGAACCAGGACACAACATAAAGGCTCCCCCCCCTTCTCCCAGCTCTCAAATTAGACAAAGGTGCTTCGTCCACAGGATGGTTTTTATTAAACGTCACCATCATTGCACTGGCGTCAGGGAGGGCATGGCCAAAACAACAAACAAAATGGCTCTCTTATGGATCTTACCTATGAAGAAAACAATCAAATAAATGACAGTCAAACTAACCTCCTTAACCAAAACACAGGAGAAAAGGGTCACAACACAAATGGCTTCCCTCCCCTACGGGCTACGTGGACACAAAGGGAACTGAAATAGATTACAAAACAGAATTGATGGCTGAACACAGAATGCTGCTGCTGCGGCACATGGCCTCTGGTTGGGAGCTGGGAGAAGGACAAAGAGACCGAGATGTTGAAGTCCTCCTCCTTTAATATTGGCACCAGCCAATCACCTTTCCGCACCTGGAACAAGCAAAAAAAAGGGAACACAGGATCTACTGCGCCATCTAGTGCCCAACAACAAATAAACATGTCGATGCTGTGAAACTACTTTGGAAGAAATGAGACAGATTAAAAAAGTTTCAACACGACCATGACGTCATTGATCGGCGATTCATGAAATGACGCCCGATCATGAACGTTTCAAAAAATGCCAAATATCGGCCGATCTGATACAGCCGATAAGATCGGTGTAAAGCCTAGAAAACACACACAGGTGATGAAGTGGAAATGAATAAGTACAAACCTGCTGCACTGCTGTGACATTGCTGGAGGCAGACTCAGTCATGTGGACAGTTGAACGTGTTGCCCACACCTGCAAATACAAGGACACAAAGTAACGTTTAAAGAACTGCATTTATTGTCCTATCACAAAGATGCACACAATGAAATACACATATCCCAAATACCAACATGTCACTTGTTTGTTTTGGTTTTTGAGGCAACGCATGCTGATCGACGTCTCAGGCTGGACATCTGGAAGAACATAAAGAAATGAATTCATAAACAAAGTAACACACTAATTAAACTGTACATGTACTGTACATATGTGATCTTGTGTTGATAATAGGGGTGGGGCGATACGGCTAACCCACGATTCGATACTGTGACGATATTTGGCCCACGATAATGACAACATCACGACACACGATATCTTCGATATCTTCGAAATTTTGCAGACGATATGTGGCTGAAAAAGAAAAAAATACCCATAAAAAGGAAAATGCCTGTGATCTTGCATTTATTCCAAAACTTTGTATAATGTACAAACAAACGTGCACTGCACAAGCAAACATATTAAAGTGCATGAACATTAATAACTTTCATGTAAACAAGGACAGTGCTTTCTGGTAATGTAAAGTCAGTAGCAACTTGTCTTATCTCAACTTGGGGACTTGGGATATACAAACCGACGGGAAGATGAAAGAGGGAAAAAAATCCTTTCACTGCCCCGATTCTGAAAATCAATAAAAAATGATGCAGACAAAATAAATAAATAAATAACCGCGTCCCCAAAATATACGGGACAAAGTGAAGTGCGTCCCCCATCAGTTCATTACGGGACAGGCTTTTTAGTTGCCAAATATGGGACAATTACGTATTTTACGGGAGGGTTGGCAACCCTATCTAGACCACAGACGGAAATTAAATGAGATTTTGTCATTTTCCCTAAAAAACGGGACAAATTGTGTCCCGGGAGAGATTTTATCTTTCCCGGGACAGGTGGACAGGTGGTGTTTGGAAAAATATATGCCATCAGTGTATCGATTATTTATTGCGACATAAAGGACAACAATATATTGCAATATTGATTTTTTTTTTTTCACCCACCCCTAGTTGATAAGTGTATGAATAATTGTGTGAATGTTACCGTGGCAGCTGGGGAAACCCTGCCAGATGACTCCACGACGGTCTCCATGTGGTCCAGCAGCACAGCCTCACTGAACCACACGGGATTGGACGGGATGTCTGTGTGAAATGCAGTCGCAACAGCTGTTGGTACTGTCTATAAAAAAAAGAGGAGAGGAAATCAGAGTCAACTTAGGATAAGTGTTCATTTTTAAAATAAAAAGTTACACAGTTTGACAAATACACGATTGGGGGAAAAAAAAAAAAAGAGGGATGAACAGGTTACCTCAACCTCCTGTCCAACAAGAGTCCATTCAGGAGCAGGTCCATACACTGGCATGTAGACAGGACCTGTCACAACCACTCTGGGAGACACCCTGGGCGATGATTGGTTGTGGCACAACACCCCTGGCCTAGGTGAAGGGGGTGCGAGCTGATGGAGCATGCAGCATGCAGACGCTCCACCAAAATCAGTCCTGAGGTGCACCTGAACAGAAAACAACATGTTAACACATATTTGTCATATCAAATGAAGAGCAAGTAAGGCTGAAGAAGGCAAAACTTACACCATCATAACACCACCATGTACAGCTGACGAAGGGGGAGGTGATCGGCCATATACACAAATGTTAAACCTGGAAGAAGTGTCACATAATCAATTATGTAATCACACAATTCTAAGAAATATCTGTTAGCACAGTGTCACTGAAGAGAAAAAAATACAACAAAAATATGTATTTTACACACCCATGCGTGCAGCAACACGATGATATACTTGACGTAGCGCTGTTTGTAGTTCTGGCTTGACAGTCAGGCGAGGTGGAAAGTCAAGCACAAACACCTACAAAATAGTTGTATAAAAAAAAAAAAACCCAAACAAACATAAAAATGCAAAATAAATTCATGAATATTCTTGTTATTGAACTATGGATCATGGAATTACTTGATATTGATAAAACAAAGTGGCGATGACATTCATGTGTTCAAATTTGTTTGTCACAGCAGATAAACAAACCTTGGGCCAGCGGTCCAACACAGTTGCCAGTAGCGCAGCAAAATCCTGGGCGGAGTCTGTTACAAGCCCGTGTTCAAGGTTGTTGCCCGGGAAGAGAACACAAAACCATCCACAAGTGGACAGAGATGTGAGTCTCCCACCACCAGAACAAAAACAGAAAGAAACTCGTGGCTTGACAAAATCACGACCCATACCTTCTTGTCTGGTTGCTGGGCCTTAAGAACGAACTTGCACTGTTTTGTCAGTCAGGAGCAAAACGGGCCATCTTCGCACCCAGGTCGCTGACCAGTACCGCGCCCTGTGTAAATTGACAAAAAAGAAAAATCTAAATATGTTTTTGTAAGATTTATTTGGAATACAACATAACAACACAGGCAGAACATGAAATCATGAACGTGGAAGTACTCACGACGTTCAAAGTCCTTCCGAGGTGGAAAAGGTGTCCAATCCCGTTTTTGCTCCAGGCGTCGTTTCATGGCCAGAGAGCGACGGAATGCCTTGGTGTTCGGCATCTGAACAATGAAATGAAAGATTGTATCATTTTCAATGAAGGACAATGATAACACAAGTTTACAGAAAAAAGTGATGTTTTCTCACACACGACATCAAAACACAGAAAGGTTTCTGTACCTTTGCAGCTGGAGACGATGAGCTTAAATCAATAAAGCAAAAGAAAATGTGTATGTGTACTCTTGGACCCTAACCCTAATGCCATACAAGTCTATGGGGTGAAATTTCAACTTTGTCCTACAGATATGGGGCCACTTGCTTTTTCATCAGGAGCCCCCAAGAAGCGCCCACGCCAAATTTGGGGCTTCTAGTACTTGAGGAACCCCGAAACCCTAACCCTAATTTCAGCTAACCCTAACCCTAACCCTAACCCTAGTTTCAGCCTTATTGTTAACCCTAATTCAATGCAAGTCTATGGGGTGAATTTTCAACTTTGTCCTAGAGACATGGGGCCACTTGCTTTTTCATCAGGAGCCCCCAAGAAGCGCCCACGCGAAATTTGGGGCTTCTAGTACTTGAGGAACCCCGAAACCCTTGGCCTTGTCCTGTTCTTTCAGAACATCACTATCAATGAAGGATCTTCTTGCTTGAAACTGCAAGTCTTTGAGACATTGCAGTGACTTCATGCTTAGAAGGGTACCAGACCCCCTCTCCTTGCTGACTGGCTCTCAAGATAGAAATCATGCTGGTGACAGTGTTTCTCACCAGCCTGCATCTCAGCTCTTTGAACATGACACATTTCCCCTCACTGGCAGTGCGGGCCATCTGGAAGTAGTGCTTACGAGCTTGCTCCAACTCACTGTCTGTATAGAGGGTGGGCAAACTTTTTTAGCAACGGGCCACATGACAGACCTGCATCGAGTCGGCGGGGCACGGAAGGGGGGGTTGTAGGTAGGTACAGAATTAGTCCGGGTGCAGAATCGTTCTGGGTGTAGTGACTGCCCGATACGGCAACTCCATTGGGAAATACCTCTACATCGCGGTCGAACGTGATATATGGCTAGATCACGGTCAAAACGCTATTTCGCGGGTGATAGATAGATAGATTGTGAGAGAATTTTGTGTATACAATATAATACAAAGTACTGTAAATATGGCAGGGATTGACAGAAAAAAAAAGATAACCTTAATCAACCGATGTAGAGTTGCCTAATAGAGTTGCCGTATGTGACGTTGTTGGCATTCACCCACTGGACAGAGGCGACTGCCAATTACGTCACATACGGCAACTCTATAAACGTACCGCGATCTATCCATATATCACGTTCGAACGCGATGTAGAGGTATGTCCCAATGGAGTTGCCGTATCGGCAGTCACTTCTGCCCGGAACGATTCTGCACCCGGACTAATTCTGTACCTACACCTCGTTGACGGGGGGGAAGCACGCTATCGCTATCGCGCTACACTAACTCGGCAAAGTTACGTGCCGACAAAGTTTCGTTGGGGGGTGCGGTGTTGGGGGGTTATGACTGGCTTCACGCGGGCCGGACAGAGACACGCAGCGGGCCGGGGTTTGCCCATGTCTAGTATAGACAACATATTGTGGAGGAGCAGGAAGCTGTAGGGTCCTCTTTGGGCTGCTTTTCACCAAAGGAGTGGATGTCTGAGGACAGATTGGAGATGTTCCTCCTGGTGAAGACACAGTTCCTGGCTTCATTCGGGGCAGCCTTGTCTGGTACGGTGGAATTCTCAGCCGAGAGGAAACCAGATCCAAAACATTATGAACAAGAGAGAAACAATAGACACAATTAGGAAAAAAGAAAAAAAAAGTGTTATGCTCGATGTTTTCAGAGCAAAGTAGGTAACCAATCACATCTACACTAATAAGGGCCCAAATCCGTTTCCTCCTGAGAAAGTGTTCTGGTCCAGGAAAAAGGTCTCTCAAATCATCACGACTGAGGGTGTGGAGCAAGACTTCATCGATGTTGGCAGCTATAAAGACAGTCCAATCATTAACAAACCTTTTACACTTAACAACTCATACATTTTTTCACTAATGATTTTAATTCAACTTGACAAGTCAAACCAAGTTTGTTTTGTGCCAATTTCTGTTATCAGAAATAATTGTAAATGCAATTCAGTTTAGACATTTTGTCTCAAATTTGTAAAATACTTCTTTTTGAAATCAGTGTCAGCATACAGTTATTTTAATTACTTAGCGGACCAATCAAAGTCATGGAAATTTTTTCATACCTACACATGACATACCATTTAAAATTGATACTGTGACATCATCCAGCTCATCCATTATTGGCCCCGGTTTGGATGTTCATTTCATTTCTCCTCAATCTGGCAGGGAAAAAAAAATCATCATATTAAGGTCACAATTAGGACAAGCTAGCCTTCCGACTCAAGGTCCGTTTTTTTACAATGCCCATCTGCCATGGATCCCAAAGTTCCCATGCAATTAAAAGTTGTGACACCTTATCTGAATGATAACCCTAGACAGCTCAACGGATTGCTAGTCATACAGACAACAATCAAAATTGGAGTGAAACTTGTAACCAAAATGCCTGCAACATGGTGGTACTTATGGTAATAATCATCAAATACCAGTGTTCTTTGTGACAAAATGACAACATCTGATAGGATTGTGCCACCTTGAACTGCAATCAACTTAAATTTTGATAAAAACAAGCAAATTGTACCTAAACTACATCTTCAATCAATCCAATTTGAGCACCCTCTACCCCATAAACTGAAGATACTGCAATACAAACTTGGTAGTACAGTATTTCGTCATGCCACATATAACTAGGAATGCTAATTGCTTGTTCACATGACTAGAATTGCAGTACATCAATCCAATACAAAATACACACTTGTCATCAAGCTCATAAATCCATCGAGTCGAGATGAGCACGTGCAAGGAGTTGGACTCCGTGAGTTCACGTAAACAGAGCATTGCGTTTGCATAAATTATGCACGGCTATCGAGCTAGAAGCCGAGTCCGATTTGGTGCACACAACCACACTATAATGCCTCTCAATGTCCTAACCCATGCCACGCAACAAACGTGAAGAACCGATTTGAGTTTCTCACGGGACCAGCAATGAAGTCACAACCGTCGCCCCAAATGAAATGTCGCAGCAGGAGCCTGAGGATTTTCTGAGTCAACATGCTGATCATCAGGTAACGTAATGTTGGCTTCCTTGACGACATTAGACAACTCCCTGTTTATATTTTATTCATATTTTAGTACAAAGCCTCCTTGTTTTATGATCTTTGACTTGTTCGGTTTTTGTTTTGACATTATGCTGTTAGTGTTTATTTCAAATTAACAAGAAGTACCGGTACAGATAGTAGGAAATTAATATAACACTTGCGTCAAACAAAGCATAACTAACTGTACATATCATGTCTACAGGAAGGAGCTGGTACATTAAGTGAGAATATTCAAGAATATTAAGAGAAGATATATTCAAGGTTGTCCTGAGGTCAACTGTACCAACCATTGACAGAGCTTATGGAGCAATTTGATGTTATTGTACAGTAAAAATGGAATATTGGAGCTGTCGCAAAACAAAACAAAAAGCTAACTTTAAGGCTTATTATCTCCAAAATGATACAGTAATCAATCACATTTAGAAATCAAATGTTTCTAAATGTCAAGTCAGTAATGTCAAGTCAGTGCTTGATGTGTCATCAGCAGGCGGCGGCGTCAGTAATGGGGCATCGGCGGGTTTCAGGGCGGAATCGCCAGGCGTTGGGAAGCGTTGGCGGGTGTCGGGGGCTTGTGGCCAGGTGGCGGACGTCACGGCAGGCAGTGGCCAGGTGGGCTCAGTCCCGCAAACGCTGCTTACAGCTTTAATTCTGTATTGCTTTGATAACATTGCTTAAGTTGAGTTTAAATTTACACTTTCTTTTTTTTCTTAGCTGCTAATTGTTCAAAAATGCTGATGTTAAAAGTGTGTTTGCACAGTAAATGTTATGGCACTTTAATTCATATGGCAGTACATTTA
The DNA here is from genome assembly GCF_046127955.1 of Nelusetta ayraudi. Taxonomy (NCBI): domain Eukaryota; kingdom Metazoa; phylum Chordata; class Actinopteri; order Tetraodontiformes; family Monacanthidae; genus Nelusetta; species Nelusetta ayraudi. The sequence goes on from NW_027466245.1 coordinate 55,463, forward strand.
AAATAACTGGCCGTCAAGTTCCAGGAACTGACAAACTGCACTGAGTTGAGTGAGATTCTCCAAAGGAACTCCAGTATAAATGTGGACTTTACATTCTAGTCCCATGTGAAGAAAAACCCAAAAGTGAACGTTTTTGTGCCTCACCCTTTCTAACTGGGACATTTGCAAGGGAACGCAGACTAGTTATGCTGCTCCCTGATAAAAGAAAAATGTTTCTGCTGTTACCTCAGAAATTGCCTGTTATTATTGTGGCTCAGGATTTTGGAGGTAGATTTTTTTTATTTTTCATAAGGAACAGGATAACAGTAATGCCCTGGCATTGGCAATAAGCTTTAATTTTGTATTTGCATTTTTTTTAACTTTAGATTTACATTAAAAATGTTTCTGTGTAAAGTGCTGATGTTAACTGTTTGCACGATAAATGTTATGGTGCTTTCGTTTATATGGCAGAACATTTAAATTAAAGTGTATGAAAGACTTCTTTTAAATTCATTATTGGCTTTTGCGTATACAACGTGATTAATCGTGATTGATCAGGTAAATCATGCGATTAATTGTGATTAAAATTTTTAATCGTTGCCCAGCCCCAGTAAAAACATTTTTCTGGTGCCAGCATTTCGTGAGGCAGAAGTTGATTCATACGTCAATGCCTTGGAGCGAATAGCTTCGCCACTCAATTGGCCAAGAGACATGTGGCCTGTCCTTCTCCAATGCAAGCGGGTGGGAAAAGCACAGGAGTTGGTGTCTGCTCTTTTCTTAGAAGACAGCCTGCAATATGATGTTGGAAAGGAAGCAATTGTTCCTGCTTATGAGCTTGTTCCTGAGCCCTACCGGCAAAAATTTAGGAACCATAGAAAATCTAGTGGTCAAACCTTTGTCGAGTTTGCATGGGAGAAAAGCAACCTCTTTGATAAATGGTGTGCAGCTAATGATGTCAAAAATGACTTTGAGTCACTCCGTGAGCTTGTTCTTTTAGAAGATTTTAAAGACTCTTTGCCAGAGAAGGTGGTTATGTTCTTGAATGAACAGAAAGTGTCGTCATTGTCCAAGGCTGCTGTCCTCGCAGATGAGTTTGTGTTGACCCACAAAAATGTCATCTCATCTTCCCCCCCGATCGGACAGGCCTTCTGCTTCTCGTCCCACAAGAGCCGAGTCTAGCCACCTCCCCCTTGAAAAGGCTAGAGGGAAGGGACTTCTGGTTTGGCCATAAAGCGGTAGACTGCGCGACACCAGGGCTCTCGACCGTCCAGGGTAAAAACTCCCCGAAAACTTGAATAACTATTGTCAGATATCATATTAACTACAAAGTGATCAGGGGAACGTTGGAATAGGAAGGAAAACTCGATTCAACCAAAACAGAAACACGGTAACAGACAATATGGCGGAACTACCAGCTTGCTCTGAAACAGAGGGAGATGGCGAAACGAACTCCTCGTGACTAACGACGTGAAAAAGGGCTCGGACATAGAAATTATTAGCAAGGAGATACGGGATTTAAAAATGGAATCAAAAGAAGTCCTTCGCACGTTTGGAGAAACACTGAGGAACGACGTGGAAAAAGACTTGGACGACTTCGAAGACGAAATAAATCAACAACTTGCGAAAGTCATCACCGAACAGGAGCTCCAGACCGGCAAGATCAACGAGGCTGAGTCGCGGATTGAAAAGCTAGAACGTTGGGCACAGGAAGCTAATGACGCTCTGGTCATATCACTGAGAGAACAAAAAGCTCTTCAGGACAAGTTAACTGACCTGGAGTCCAGGCCGAGGAGAAACAACCTACGTATCTATGGAGTCACTGAAGGAGAGGAGGGAGAATCTGTGGCCAAGTTTGTGGAAGACCTGCTGAAAAGCGAACTGCACCTGCCAGCACATTTTAATTTCCAAATTCAGAGAGCACACCGCTCCCTTGCACAGAAGCCAGCGGACGGTGCCCAACCGAGACCCATCATTGTTAACTTTCTGGAATTTACTACCAAAGAGAGGGTCCTGAGAGAGCTATGGACAAAGAAAATAGAACTGGGGAATAAAGTACCGTCATTCCATCACGATTACGCGACAGAGATGGTCCAAAAGAGAAAGGAGTACAACACTGCTAAAAGAATCCTGAAGGAGAAGGGCATCCGGTTCCAGACGCCATTCACCAAGATGAGGACCCACTGGGATACGGGAACTCGAACCTACAACAGCGCAGAGGAGGTAAAGGAGGAATTGGCGAGACGCGGCTTGGCGGAGAAGACGGCGGTGGCGACGGGTGCGGAGGGGCCTGCGGCACTCGGTGCCCCGCACTACGACGGAGTGGCAGTGCAAGGAGGGATCCTGGAGGGGCTACGCATCAGCAGCGACACGAGCCAGAGAAAAGCTACAAGAGTTTCAAAGATTCTTTGATTAAATTCAGAGAATAAAGGGAAGAAAGCTGGTAGGGATGTTCTAGTATGACCGGTGTTTTTAGTTGACAAATTATTCAAATTGAATTCCCATGTTAATAGAAAAGAGACTGTGGGAAGTCCGGGTCGCTCCTTTTTTTCTAACGTTGGACTCATTTAGAACGACTAAAATACTCATTGCAGGTTCAAGTGTCATTTCTAAGTTAGGTTAGATTTTTGACTGCCTTCACGCGGGCCAGACAGAGACACGCCGTAGTTTGGCCATGCCTGATCTACAGGAAACACATCTCTCTCAGCAAGAGCTAAATCAACATGATTTAAAAGCTAAACTCGACACAACTAATGGCAACAGAAGTCAGACCCGCCTGTCGAAACTTGGGATGTTTGATGTTTGGAGGGACCTCCACCCGTTACAGAGGACTATTTTTTTTTTATTAACATTACAGACAGATACAGAATAGAGGAATGTAAAATAGGAACGACTGACTTGTACTGACACAGTATTAATTACCTTATTATTTGTCTAAATAAGAGGAAGAAAAACACACTTTGGAGATTAAATGTGGGTATGCTAAATAATCCAAAAACACTGGAGGAGGTTAAGAAAGAGATTAAATGCTCTATGGAGGAGAACATAGATAGTCCAGTAGACACTACCATACTGTGGGACACAATTAAAGCTGTGATGAGAGGGAGGTTAATAGCGAGGGCAGCCTATCAAAAAAAGACTAGATGTGGCGAGGGGGAGGGTCTGGCGGAGGTGGAGACAATTCAGATGGTGGGTATAAAGGAAAATTGGGGGGGGGGGGGGGTGCCTGACAATGCCACCTGGGGAGTTGCACCCCAGGAAATAAACTATAATAAAATTCCTCGGGCTACACAGGTTTGTTACGCTTTGAAATTTAAGAGGACGAGACGGACTTCCAATGAAACAGCTTTATTTGACAACAATTTAAAATAGACCAGGTTTAGCTGCCTGAGTGTCAAGGAAATAAGTACCATACCAAAAAGACTGTTCTACATAAGAAAATAAGGGGAACAGGGCCAAAGAAACCAAAGAAAACTCAAAAAAGGGAATAAACAAAGCTAAGGGAATCACTACAAACCAAAATTCACGCTACGCCAACTCCTGTCCTAAAGAAAAGAGAACAAAATTAACATACTAATACCTTGAGACACCCAGGCAAGCGTTAAACAGTTAGAACGAAAGGAAACCTTTTATTTATTCTTCGCGCACACACACACACACACACACACACACAAAACAGAGGAGGACGGAGCGACTGCACCCAGGCAGGGGGTTGAGACCAGCGTCCTTCCAGTACCCGTCTCGGCGCACCGGTGTTCAACTGCAAGGCAGCCTCCCCGCCGAGCGCCAGAGGAGGAGGCGGGGAGGGGGGGGGGCTTCGGCTTTAACAGCCAAGCGGTGAATGCACAACGATCACGCACACACAGCACCACCTCCCTAGGAAATAAACTATAATAAAATTCCTCGGGCTACACAGGTTCGTTACGCTTTGAAATTTAAGGGGACGAGATGGACTTCCAATCAGTCAGCTTTTTTAACAGGTAGGCAGACTCAAGAAGACATTAGACGGGTCCTATACATAATAGATCAGATCCAAAAGCAGGGCCTGCGAGCTGTTACTGGTGAGCCTTGGCTGTGTGAATTGGAGATTTCTGTATCAAGTTCTTGGGAAACTGGGGTTCCAAGAAAAGTTAATACAGTGTATTCAAGGTCTCTACCAAGAACCTACGGCAAGGATAAAGATTAATGGTACTCGTCAAGGATGTTGCCTATGCGCTACATTGTTTGCTATGTTCATTGAGCCGCTGGCACAAATGATCAGACAAAGTAACAATCTAAAAGGAATACATATAGGAGAGCAGGGACATCTAACAGGGCTTTTTGCTGATGATATTATTTTGGTTCTCCAAGACTCAGACAGAACCTTACCTCATTTGATGTTGATAATAGAAACCTATGGTAAATACACAGGCAACAAGTTAAACATAGCAAACACTCAAATTCTCACGCTGAATTATCATCCAGGCTGAGAAATTAGAGGAAAATATAAAATCAAATGGAATTCCAAGGTTATCAAATATTTGGGTGTGCTATTGGCAAAAGATCTTTTGAAAAGGTTTGAAATCAATTAGAATGCTATTATCAATAATCTATAAGAGATCTAAGAAGAGTTTATGATTATTATTTTTTTACCCTGTGCATCTTTTGTTTTGTTAGTAGTACTTGTCATTGCTCCAACACGAATAAACATGCTGCATCCCACTAGATGGCGCATTTGCCTTATTTACAAGCACCACGGTCATCGGAGCTGATTGTTGCCACTCTCAGCAGCGTGCGTCTACTAAGGTCTACTAAGATTCCACAATCTATTACACCTCGTGAGCAAAACAGGCTACAGGTAAAATTAAACATCTTCAGTTGAGCAACTCAAGCAAGTTAAACTGATTTAAAAACAAACAAACACTATAATACTAGGAAAAGAATCCTCTATATGTCAATAAATACAACAGATTGAGTATTCATAAAAAAAAAATGCTTACTTTAAATAAGAAAATCCAACAAACCAACAAGTGCAACACTAAAACGCAAACCAACAATCAAAATAATGCTTAATTGCCTTAGTTTCGTCCCACACTTATCAGCTTAGCTACTAAGAATAACACATTATTCACCTGGACAGAAGGAGGTTCTGAGGAACGTGTTGGTCCTGGAGCTTCCTGGTCAGGATGTTCGGGAGATCCCTCTGGCTCAATGTCTGGAGCGCCAACATATTTTAGAATTGCTCCTGCAGAGACAAAGCTCATTAGATCATCAAGCAAAACAGATCAGAAGCGCATTTTCCTATTTTATTATTACAGTGATGTTGCAGTAATATAGGAAAATTAAAAATGAATTTGTTTTTAAATTAAACATTATGGTTGCAGTGTCCCTTTAAAGCTTTTACCCAATTACAAAACTGTCATTTTTAAGAGTTTTTGGCATTACTTTACACACTGTATTAGTTAAAGTAATAAAACTAAGATAAATGACCCACTGCCACAACAGTCTAAAATAGTCAACACCATGCCAAATAAAGTATTTCCATAAAATATTTCTTTGAATTATAAAACAGTAGCACATCTCTAATTAAGGGCCTACAAAATACAAACTAAGCTTAGTAAATTCATCCTAAGTTAAGGCTAAAATAACATTAAGAGTCAAATATGTGAGAGACAACTTCCACTGAACGATAACAGGGGACTGACTACAACAACAACATGCCCTCCTTCACTCCCTCCCTCTCTGTTAGAATGTGAATAAACGGGTGTGGAGTCAATCAGTCATTCCCATGGCAGGATAGGCCAACTTGGCAGGACATGGTCAACTTTCATAAAACAAACAAAAACGCTGATTCGTGACGAACAAATATTAGCCAGCCAGCTAACATTTATCCGACGCTAGCTAGCTAGCAGGACAAATAAACAAACTGGAGGGGGGGGGGCGACAACAGCGTTTCCCCTCCACCTCTCCAGCCCACATCACAAACAAATAACTTACCTTTCCCCTTTGCAAGTTTTTCTTGATCAGTTTTCTTTTCCTTCCGTTTTTCCGCACCGCTGGGATAACTCCTTTTTGATGCCATTATGGTGTCTGTTTTTAATCCTCTCGCTAACGGGAACGAATGGTAGCTGTCAATCATTCACGTCATACCTGTCGGCGTCGCCGGCCCGCAACGTCACAACCTGCGTGACAGTGCGGCAAGCCCCCAGAGTCCAAGATGGCGTCCCATTCCTTTCAATGAAGTTGCTCACCCAGCGCATGGCTCCCAAAAACTTTTTGACTTCCGCATTGATGGGATAATAGAGCATGCGCAGTTGTGTCAGTGTGGAGACCTTCACTGACAGACGTGCGCTCACGAACCGTACAAAATTCAACATGGAAATGACTGTATTTTTTACGGAACAACTGACGAAATTTTAGAAATAATAATGATGATGATGATGATGATGATGATGATGATGATGATGATGATTATTATTATTATTATTATTATTATTATTATTATTATTATTATTACATTAATAAAACAGTATTATTATAATAATATACTATTATTTGTGTATCAAGTGAGCAATGTGCCACTGAATAATAAATGATAATTCTTTGAAGCAACTCTCTATGGACCATAACAGTACTGCCACACATATTTTTTAATTAATAACCTCTTTGGAAAGCAGACAAAGGAATGAAATGATTGGTCTATTTATTTCATCAGAAGTAAAGAAAAATAAAAAACAAAAACTCAACGATCTTGAAAGTTCCTCCCTTTCTCTTGCACCTGTCGATGTGTGTAGCTAACACAAATCTGCAAATATTTTGTCGTTCTCATGGAATTAAACAGCACACCATGTTAATTTATCAGTGAGTGCTCTCTCTTTTCATGCAATTCATCACGCTTAACATGTAATGCTGAATCAAGAAAGCTATGGAGCAAAAAATAATAATTACATAAACCACGAGTGAAATAAAATGTGTCATTCATTCAATAAAGATTTCATTCATTCATCTTCTATACCCGCTTATTCCTATTCAGGGTCACGGGGGTCTGCTGGAGCCTATCCCAGCTGTCTTAGGGCGAAGGCAGGGTGACACCCTGGACAAGTCGCCAGTTCATCGCAGGGCCACATAGAGACAAACAACCATTCACACTCACATGCACACCTACGGACAATTTAGAACGTTCAATTGACCTCACGTGCATGTTTTTGGAGTGTGGGAGGAAGCCGGAGAGAACCCGCGCAGACACAGGGAGAACATGCAAACTCCACACAGAAAGGTCCCAGGTCCAGGCCCCAGAATCGAACCCACGACCTTCTTGCTGTGAGGCAGCAGCGCTAACCACTGCACCACCGACTATTTTATTGCTTAGTTGAAAATGCCATTTTATTTTATTTAACAAAGCATATCATTATTTCATCATGCATTTAATTGTTTTGTGGTCCTGTGTTTTAGTGCTTCATAATTGTATTCTGTTGTCAAATTTGCCCATCAAAGTCAGATTAGTAATCCTGTACATCAGTTTAAGGAAAACCAATTCTAGGTAATGGATTGCAGATCTTGTAGCACCTGTTACAATGGAAAGAAATGTATACATAAGTACGTCTGTGTGCCCGATATTTTAGCTAACACTAAACTTTCTGCACAACTGTCTGCATTGTGCTTTTTCTTCGGCCACAGAGAACAGAAACGTCTGTAGTTCTTTGTTCACCCATGGTACAGTTTCATAAGCTTTTCAGTTCTTAATACGTGTCAATGTAAAAATCCACACGCGAGGCATTTAAAAATGGCGGTTTTGGTCTTTCGTGAAAGACGGCCTTTGGCCAATCAGTGTCCTGAACGTTGCTACGTCACCCTTATGGTCTCAGCTCTGCTCGCTTCGAAGCCCAACGAGGCAGGTACCAAAATCCTAACCCCTGGGAACGTGACAATTGTTTTTTTCAATTGAAGTTTTCGTTATTTTGTTCGTTTTCGTTAACTATTATAACCGTGGTCAGGACCTCCAGTGAGAAGATCCACTGGAGGACATTTAGAGCAAACAGTCAGACAACAGCAGCTTCACCACATCAGCTGAAAAATGGAGTTTGGATGCTTTCAGCTTCAAGTCGTGGACAGAAAATGATGCTCACACTGTCACACTGACGTTTTCTTCTCCAACCTTCTCTCAGCTCCAGAGGTTGGTGGTCTGCAGGAGCTTCTACAGCAGCAGAAGATCAGTCTGGAGAGGAGATGTGAACGTGTGACTGAAGGTGAAGAAGCAGGAAGTCAAACTCTCCTCAACAGCATCTACACTGAGCTCTACATCACTGAGGGACTGAGTGAGGAGGTCAACAGAGAGCATGAGGTCAAACAGCTGGAGACCAAGAAGACCAAGGAGATCCTCCACGACCGTCCAATCAGGTGCAGCCAGATCTTTGAAGCCTCACCTGAGCAGCAGGGACTCAGGGAGTCAGAGTGGTGTTGACCAGGTCTCTGGGCTGGACTGGGAAGCCTTGGGGTCCCACTGGAGGAGCTGGAGGAGGTGACTGGGTCCAGGGAAGTCTGGGGGCTGCTGCCCCCGAGACCTGACTCCGGATACGGCAGTAGAAGATGGATGGATGGATGGATGGATGGATGGATGGATGGATGGATGGATGGATGCCAGGTGATAGAACATTTCATAAAAACAGACTCTGCATTATAACTTCTATTACACTCTAAAAAACTCACTCCAATATAACTGCACTCGTCCTTCTCTCACATTACATTGGATCACAATGACCAAACAACACAACAAAGACAATGATCCAACTGTACTGCCACGTCCAGACTCAGTGTAGGTCTGTAGGCCTCTTGGACCTTCATGTGAACCACTGCGTGTTGACTGGAGGTGAAACATGACTGACTGCTGTCCTCCTACCTGGACAATGCAATCTCACTTTCATTCTGCTGCAGATGGCCATTTTCATTTTACACCGTCCAAATTTACAGCTCAGGGCGCTGGGACGAATTCCAAATTGTGTGCAGATACAGGCCTACACTTCAAATAATTATGAGAAAAATCCAACGTAAAGAGAGCACTTCCATTAGGAAATAGTCAACATGAAATTTCGTCTTCTACTGACACCTGCTGGTCAAATTGAATAGTTGCAAATATTGTGAACAAGTTGTCATCTAATTCTAATCCTAAACAATATGGCCATTCGAAGTGAAGTATTAAGACAATTAATCAGGTTTGTACTGCTTGATTGAACACATTCATCCCGGTCCAGTGCACTAAAACCCACTTCCCTTCAGGACCGTGTCAGCGAAGCCAAAAAACTTCCTTGAGTGACGCTGTTTCCCAGCATGCAATGCGAGCTAGCGATTCACAATACTATTTCATCACAAACATGGATGTAAAAAATAAAAAGGGACGAAAAATGAAACTTCAGGAACAGCAACCATTGCAATACAAGCAGAACTGGACCGAAGTTTTATATTATGTACACCATAATACAGCCTTCTGGTGGACAAGCCATACTATTTAACCAGTGTCTTCCTATGGCACTTCCGTGGGTAGAAGCTCATCGTAGAGGTCACGTGCTGGGTGCTCGTCACCCCACCAACCACCTCGGGGAAGGTCTAACAGGAGAAGCTTGCTGGCGGAAATGATGCACTACAAGTGGATGTGACGCTCATGAGTGCGATGGATGAGGTAGAGCAATGCTCCAGAACCCGATTCAGACTACTCTCCCTCCACTTTTTTTGTTTTGTATGAGCGTTTAAAAAAAACAACATAATGATAATCGAATAAGCTTTAGTTTATTAATCAGAATTAAAACAAGTAGGTTTTGCCCTTACAAGGTTGTAGATTTGTTATAGATGAGTTCCTTTGTTGTAGTTTGGCGCTTGAAAAACTATATATGGGATGTACCATGACCTGAGGGATTTCCTCATCCCATCCCAGCTTGGTTCTGATGCTGAATGTGAATGTATCTTGCTGTACATCCCACTGAGCTCCAAGGGCCCTCTCCATAGGGAGCTGGTCTCTGTCAAGGTTAAGTGTTTTTACCTCTTTAGCTCTCTGCTCTTCAGGAATGGCGGCCAGCACCGAGCGATGATTGCTCACCCACTTATTGAGCTTAAATCCACCTCTACCGCACAGGTCTGTTAGCTGCTGGTACAGATGTATTGCTTGTTCCACCGTGCTGACGGCCTTTAGACAATCATCCACGTAGAAATTTTGACCAACAGTGTTTATAAACTCGGCTGGGAAGTCATGCTGATTGTCGTCGAATGAAGCACAGCTTGGGGATGACACTGCCCCAAAGATGTGGACCAGCATCCTGTGCTCTTGTAGGTCCTTTGTAATGTCCCCATCTGGCCACCAGAGGAAGTGTAAGAAGTTTACAACCTGGTTGGAAACTCTTACTTGATGAAATGTTCCCTCAATGTCAGTCATGAATGCTACAGGGCCTTGGCGAAAACGAAGCAGCAAACCTAGCAGTGTACTTGTCAAATTGGGACCCTGCAGGAGCTCTTTATTTAATGATGTTCACTCACTTTCAATCTCACAGCCACTAAAAAACCTGATTGTGATTGAGAGGTCCTCAGCAGCCAATCACTGTTGGGAGTCCAGCCTTCAAACACTCCTCCTGAATCCACAGTCACATCTGTGAGCATCTGGAACTTTGGCCCTGATCCTCCACACCACACAACTTGGGATGACAGCGCCACCTACCTGTATCCTTTCAGCAGCCAGTCCATCCTCTGACCCGTTTCCACTGTGGCCTGTTGTGTCATCTGGACCGGAGTCTGGATCATCAGTGTCCAGGTTCATGGAATCTGTCAGAGTGCCGCCGTCCTGTGATGTAATGATAGAGAATCACTCTATTTATACTAATGTGCAGAACCACTAGAGTGTCATTTCTTCACTGCTGTCAGCAACAAGCATTTGGTGTCACACTGGTGTACAACACTTATGGGCTAATTAATAAGAAATGACATATTTATGAATCACCCGCAATGCCTAGATTGTTGCTGCTTATCTGCTGATATGAGCCGTCAACTGTTGCAATATACAACCACTGGCAGGAAATTACAATTAGTGTAGAGTGTATAATAATTTAAAAGTTTACTTACGGTAGTTCTTTAAAGAATTTAGCAGGGATGGAACAGGCTAACGTGACGACGTCACCTCTAACACGGTAGGAGCTCAACCTGCTGTCACGGCCAAAACTCCGTGTTACGTCCCGTCTAGGGGGACCGAGACGCAACGTGTGGGACACCTTCCCCCACTCCCAAGCCTCATTAATTTTTCACTGCAGTTGGCAGTTTCAACAAAAAACATTTTATTAATCAGTAAATGAAATAAACAAAACAACTTAACCAGTGGGCAGCAAAGGCTTCAGGGTGGGCCCAGGCCAAAATAATAAACCAAACTCCAACTAGCTCGCCTTAAGAACTAACTAAAGAAAGAAAGAGAACCCAAATACAGAAAGGCTAACCTCCCTACATACTTATTAAACAGGAGAAAAGAGGGGACAAAGAAAATGGCAGCCCACCCCTACGGCTGCGTGCTCTAACACCATTTCAGAAGTGACTAACTGCAGAGTTGGGAGCGGAGGAGGGATGACCGTCAGGCTGGCTCGACTGCTCCTCCTTGTCAGCCGTGGTGCGTCCAATCAGCAGCCGACATCCAGGACCGCACCTGCAAGGCGTCATCCACTCTCACACTCTCTCACACACACACACACACACACACACACACACACACACACACACACACACACACACACACACACACACACACACACACACACAAACATAGAGGCATCTAGACCCACCTGTGGGTCATATCACCCCCTCCCTTCAGAACTAAACCCTATTAACATACCTACAAACAAAACTAAACAAGAAAAACCTCAGTTCCCCGAAATAAGAATTCCGCAGCTAGCCCACATCATAATGCACCTGCCAACACATTATCAACCCCCCTTCCTGTGGCAAATCTGGAGATTGAAGTCTTGTAAGAGCAGAGACCACCGCATCTACGAGGGCATTATAGTCTGTAAAAACCTGACCCCAAATTAACATCAAGATGAGCACTGTCAGAAGGAGAGCCAAAGCGTCTTTCTTAACTTCCCAATAATGACTCTGTGTGCGTGCTGCTTAGTTGTGGCATGTCCCTCTACTTCTATGTCATGGTGCAAAACTGACGTACGGCGGGGGTGGTCAGAAAACAATAGTGGGTGGCTCTCAATTAATTTAACAATATCATGACGGGCTGATGCAGGCAAATGGGACAAAAACGAGCTTAAGTTATTCATAATTTCAGAGTTTCCCAGGCGCGCCGAAGGAACACCGATTTTTTTTTTTTTTTTTTTCAATGAGCCGTCCCTCCGCCAATGGGCACGGAGGGGGCGGAGGCTCAGGCGACACATTTTTCCGAGCAACGTAAGCGCCACGAAGCGCCGAGCGCTTCCATTCGGCGCCCATGTTAATCAATGTAGTAGTTCACACCAGACGCGAACAGGCGCGCGGCTCCCCTCGCGGATCGCGCCATGCATTTAACGTCAGTTCACTGGACGTGGAAGCGAAGCGCCGCCGAGCGCTTCCATTCGGCGCCCACGTTAATCAATGTGGTGGTTCACAGTAGACGCGAACAGGCACGCGGCTCGCGGCATGCATTTGTTGTTTCGGCGTCTGCTCTATTTCGTGCGCGAGCCACGAGCGATCCTCGTCTACAGTACAGGAAGTCGCTCAATAAAAACGAGAAAATCCGGTGAATTTTCAAAATAAACTCATTTCAAAATAAAAACCGAATGACAAATTCGATCATATATCATATTTGTATGTTATATTTGTCAGTACATTGTATCAGAGTGCGAGAGAGATTAAACACACACACACACACACACACACACAGAGAGGACTTGATCAAAATACGTCTGTTTGATCCTAGAGATGCCGGTCAATGATCATTATGAAAGAGGTCTTGTCTTGAGATGGACACCTGAGTGCGTGTTTCTATTTATTTACACACACACACACACACACACACACACACACACACAAAAGTAAGCTACGGAGCAGGCTGGCTACGGGGCGAGGGGGGGCGATGATGAAAATGATTTTTTTAATCTAATTTTTTTTAAAGAAAAAAAAAAGAAGCTCAAGTGGGAGTGAAAAAAAGACTGCAGCTGAGCAGAAGCGCTTGTCGACCGTCGCGGAGCTGTTCGCGTCTGGTGTGAACCAGTTGGAGCCTCGCTCGCGAAATTCGTCGGCGCTCCGCTTCGCGGCGCTTCCGCTTCCATTGAAATGAATGGCACGAGCCGCGCGCCTGTTCGCGTCTGGTCTGAACCACTACATTCAGTGCGTTTACATGGCACTAGAGAAAATCGAATTACTGCCTTAGTCTGATTATGATCGGAGAACTCACGTGCGTGTAAACACCTTACTCCGATTATGATTGGAGTTTGAGAACTCCGATTGGAATCGGAGAACTCCGATTGAGACACCCAGATAATGCGATTGGAATTCAAATTTCTCTGCCATGTATACGCCTTAATCGGACTATTAACTGGACAATGTGAGTGAGCATGCGCCACGCCTCGCTCTCGCGACTCATGACCGCACAACTACATCGTCTAACAAAACAGACGGCGCGAAACAACCTGGCAAACGCGAATAAGAATGTTGACATTTGGAGAGAGGATGAGACCGGGGCGATGCTTTCTCTTCTAAAAGAGATGGACATATTAAAATAACGCGCAACGGAGACCTTTTTAAAAAGGGTAGCGCAGCAAATGCAGGGCTCCGGCTTTGCGCACCCCTGAACAAATACGTATTCCTTCGTATTTATATTTCTACCTTTTCGTTCACATTTTTTGTAAGTTAGAAGAATTTTAACTTTGTAAATAAAAGCACAGCAAAGACATGTTTTTCTGATTTGTTTTTATTTTGGTAATTTCGCTGTTATTCTGCTGGAAACGGCGTGCAGCGGCACCAGCTTCCTCCACGGTCGGCACTTTAATGAGCGTGTGTATAACTGAAGACACCGTTCCTTTGCAAAACCTGTACACAAACTCTCCCACCAGTCTGCTCCGAACCCGAATCCAACAAGAACGAGAGTTTGGGGTCCGTAGCGACGGCACAAAGCGTAGCATCGAAGTGTTGTTGTAGCCCTCCAACAGCAAACAACGTTCTTGTCTGCCTTTTAAAATAACCATGAGCACAAGAAATAGGGTACACCTTATCTGCAAAGCAAGTAACATGTACATTATGAACTATCGTTCCATATCACAATAGATTTAATATGTCAACCGAAAGCAGCTGACTATATATATATATGTATATATATATATATATATATATATGTATATATATATATATATATATACATATATATATTAATTAACCTCTGTCATTGAACTCCAAAACATACATGGTCAATATCCATATTATTAGTATGTTGTTGTTTTTTTCCTGAATCAGATCCCCTGCAAGGGCCCCGAGGGGTGACGCACAACCAGCACGTGACCTCTACCATGTGCTTCCACCCACGGAAGTGCCATAGGTGGACACGGCTTAAACAGTATGGCTTGTCCACCAGAAGGCTGTATTATGGTGTACATAATATAAAACTTCGGCCCAGTTCTGCTTGTATTGCAATGGTTGGTGTTCCTGAAGTTTCATTTTTCCCCTTTTCCCTTTTTATTTTTTACATCCATGTTTGTGATGAAATAGTATTGTGAATCGCTAGCTCGCATTGCATGCTGGGAAACAACGTCACTCAAGGAAGTTTTGGCTTCGCTGACACGGTCCTGAAGGGAAGTGGGTTTTAGTGCACTGGAACGGGATGAATGTGTTCAATCAAGCAGTACAAACCTGATTAATTGTCTTAATACTTCACTTGGAATGGCCATATTGTTTAGGATTAGAATTAGATGACAACTTGTTCACAATATTTGCAACTATTCAATTTGACCAGCAGGTGTCAGTAGAAGACGAAATTTCATGTTGACTATTTCCTAATGGAAGTGCTCTCTTTACGTTGGATTTTCCTCATAATTATTTGAAGTGTAGGCCTGTAGTTGATGAGGAATCACGGTGTGCTAACGCTACTCAAACAGCTTAGATGAAAAAAGGGAGTGTGATTTGGATTTGTGGTACATTATGACAATCTTGGACTTGCAAGACTGAGGCGATGGTTCAATTCCCATCAATGTGTATTATATATGTGTTATTTAGCTCATCTATTCTACATTTTAAATAGATCACATTTGACATCTGACCCACTGAACACTTACTATTGAACATATTTTTAAACTATGGGCTATTTAGTCTTGTTATAGGATATAATATAATTCATTGCACAAACTGTCAGGCTAAGTATAAGAGCTATAGTCTACTACAATCAGTCGTGCCAAAAAAGAGACATTGTCTTTATTTTTCATTTTTATTTTATTGTGTCAGCATTGAACCACACAAGGACATACAATGAGGATGCTCATTATAATATTGATGAAGTGTTGTTGTTTCATGTTTTGTTGGCTGTTTCAAGGGTTTATTTAGTTTGTTGTGACACAATCTAAGGTTCAATTTGTAAAGAAATAAAAGTTTTTGTGAAAAAAGATAGTGGTCAAAGTGATTGATATTTGTGTTTGTGTTTTTTGTAGTCTTGTCTGGATTTGTCCTGTTCGTTTCTGGTCTGTGTTTGTGTTCCCACTCTTGGCCTGCACCTTGTCGTGGTGAGTGGGCTTTTAACTAAGACAGGCCAATTATATATATTGTGTGAAGCCAGCAAAACAGTCATTATTATGAGAATTACAACTGAAGCACACTAAATAATACACCATAAATCACATTTTGCTTTTCTGTTATTAATCTAATGTGTGTTATGTCAAGCCTCCACAGTGGCGTGCTGCAGTCAAGATGAGACGAACAAGGTGAATGGATGGACGGATTGATGAGCCCAGCGAGCCTCCACCATCCACAGACAAGACAGTCCCATCTTCTACCCAGACGGATGTCTTTTCCCTGGATCATACTAATACATTTGTAGATTATATAAAGAAAATGATAAAACACATTTGTTGTGGTTTTATATTAAAGCAGATAGTCAAACGTAAATGTAGCGTGGTAATGTTGCAAAGACACATTTATTTTTGTTTTCCTCTCAGCGTGCACTGCATGACGTCGGACCTCTGTCAGCCGGGCATCTTCAATCCCCACGCAGCAGCTGCTGTTAACTGCTTTGGCGATCTGGGGGAGCAGCCCTTGTCTGAAAGCAGTGATGAGGCTGGCCGTTTGGTTGACGGCAGTCCTGATGAACGTGGCGACGCTGCGGCGTCGGTGCTGGAGTGCGCAGGGTTGTACGGTGGTAGCGTTGGATGAGGGCAGGCGGGAGGAGGGAAGACAGGCATGTCCAGGAGAGGGTCCCTCGGGCCTGTAAGAGAAGGATACAGACGATTTGGTGCATTTGAATGCTCGTGTGTGAGCGGCTCCTTTTCTCCCTCCTCTGGGGAGTGTGTGTGAGTGTGTGCACCCTCTGCCGTTATCTCTGTCACCCGTGTGCTCCAGCGCCCAGCGCTGTTCACACGTTTGTTTTTGTTTTCTTTACTTGTTTCCTGTCCCTGACCTCTGCTTCAGGTTTCCAGAATGAAAAACACCTTTCATGATCTTTGATGATTTGAATCTCCCACCTGTTTGGGTTTTTCTTTTTTGTAACCTTTCCCTCTGCTATCTTCAATTTATCCCGGAGGTTTCTCAATTCCTCCAAACTCAGTGATCCCCCTGCTGGGAAATCATACTTTTCAACCCAAATTCCCAACATGTCAAGACAATCTGGACCATATTTTTTCCTCATGTCGTCCACAATTGGTCCCCCCTGGGGAACAGCAGCAGCCACTTTGCTCTGGTTCTTCCCCAGCACTGTCTAGTTAGACTTATTACTCTGACTTTTCACTAAGTTTTCACAAAATTCCAAGTCAGAAAATACACAGGCGTCCCCGTGCACCCCTTTTTCTTACTCTGGAGCAAAAAGGTGGAGAAAAAACTCACCCCTCTGGTAGTTTACCTACCAGAAGCTTCCGGCTCACTTGTGGAGCGGGAATTTCAGTGTTGATTCAGAATCAACACCGACCTGACAGGCACGGTTAACGTATGCGCTCCGTCCTGCCCCGGGACCGTTCGTAGACGACAAGGAAAACAACCCACTGGTCACTGATATGTCTGAGACAAGAACAATTACTTCTTACCCGATCTCTGAATCAGCACTTCCTTTCCAGGTTCGCTTGGATAGACGTGAAGCCGATCAGATCCACTCTTAGACGCCGATCCTCTCATCTCCGAATGCCAGGGGAACGAGGAGTTTCCTCCGTTCCTGGTCCCGGGCCCTCAACGTCCCAGAGTTCCACTGACAGGTCTCCAGCAATCCTGTTTGTGACGCTAAATTGTTGTGGAAAAGAGCAAAGATGCCGATGCAGGAATACTGGGATAATAAGTAATTTAATGAACAAACAATAAAAAAAGGGATCGGAGCTCCGAGGCAAAACACAGTAAAATGGGAGTGCGAGTGCAAGGTGGGAAGGAGGAAGAAGGTCTCTTATACACAGGACTGGGAGGGGATAAGATAAGGAAAGAACAGGGAGGAGAACAGAGAGAGACAAACCAACGACTATACGATAGTTGACCGATTTCACAGCTCATATCCTGTACAGGGAGAGGATGAGCACATCAGTGGCAGGCCATAAAACAAAGTGAAATACGATGCGTATATGTTAGCCTAGGATTCTAACAGTTTACACGTGCTACTAGTGATCATACAATATAAACCAAGGTAAAGAATAACACAAGAATACTCTATTATGTTCGACCCATCTTAATAACCGAGATTTTTTTTCCAGGTGCGCTTTGCTCATCTCTTTGTACCAAATATTTAGGGGAGTTTTTATAACATCACATAGGTTATTAGAGTATATAGTCTTGAAAGCTTTGTCACCCAGCAGAGATTGAAGTGGGATATCTAGTTGGTCAAATTCTAGCTCCTTCCATTTTGCATCGTAACCCGCCCTGCACCAGTAGACTATATACTGCAGTTGTGCTGCTTTATAGTCGTCCTCCAAGCATGGGAGTGACATCCCTCCCTGTTAAGTGTAATGTTTTGTAGCGTACCCTTGGTTTCTTGTTCTGCCATATGAATCTAGAAATGATCCGATTCCATTCACTGAATTTCTTATTGGGTATTTCTACAGGTAGCGATTGGAGTAGAAATAACAATTGTGGTAAAATAACCATTTTTTAAGTATCTATTCGGTTGTAAAAAATCAAGTACTAGGGGGGTCCAACTGTCCAGATCATTTTTAATTTTGGTTGTGATGCTACCGTAGTTTACACTATATAAATCTTTGGGGGTCTTGGGAATATGAAGACCTAGGTATTTGAAAATTCTGGTTTTCCATTTAAATTTAAAGGACTTACGTATGTTTTCTTGAGGTATGTAATTAAAAGTAAGAGTTTGAGTTTTCTCTATGTTCAATTTGTATCCCGAATATGAACCACATTGGTCGAAGGAGGGCATTCATTTAGGGAGACTGGTATCCGGGTCGGATAAAGTCACCAGGATGTCATCTGCATATAAACATGTCTTATATTCTTTCCCCTTGAATAGTATTCCCATGATTTCTGGGTCTTCCCTAATCTTTTGAACAAGTAGCTCTATAAATAGAGCAAACAAGATGGGGCTCAGTGGGCAGCCCTGTCAGCAACCCCTCTCCAAACGGATTGTACCTGAAAGACTGCCATTTATTCTGATCCGGGCCACAGGTGAATTTTAAACATTTTATAACTGTATTGTTAAAGGCAAAACATTGCAGGACCAGGTATAAAAATTCCCATAGAACAGAGTCAAAAGCTTTTTCTGTGTCAAAGCTAATTGCTAAGGACATTGTGTTTCCTTTGCTCATTATATGTAACAGATGTATAGCTCGCCTAACATTGTCTTGTGTTTGTCTATTTTTAACAAAACCTGTCTGGTCCGTGTCAATTAGGTTAGGGATAATATTTTCTAGTGTGTTGACAATAATTGAAGTGAAAATTTTATAATCAGTGTTTAAAACTGAGATAGGTCTGTATGAGCTGCAATCTGTCCTAGCTTTCCCTGATTTCAGTATTACAGATAATATGGCCTGTTTCCAAGATGGTGGGGTCTCGCCACCTTTTAAGACATAGTTAAAACAATTTAATAAATAGCAGTGGGGTCACAGAGTCCCTAAAAGTCTTATACCATTCTGCTGGTAGTCCATCTCCCCCGGCTGCTTTGCTTGTTTTCAGTTTAGAAATTGCCTTGTCGACCTCTGCATTTGTAATCTCTGTAGTTAAGCACTTATTTTGTTCTGTGACAACAGATGGCAGGTCTAGGGATTTCAAAAAATTGATTGACTGTTACTGCTTTTGCTAATTCGGGTTGAGTGTATAAATTCCTGTAGTATGATTCAAAAGACTTATGTATTGCTTCTGGCTTATAACACATCTGGTTGGTGACCGGGTCCTTTACTTTATATATGGATCTTCCAGACTGTTGTTTTTTAAGTCTCCAGGCTAAGAGTTTTTTTAGCACGGGGTCCATTTTCATAGTGGGTTTGTTTGATATACTTAAGTGTAAGTTCCTCCTGGTCGTTCAGTTTCTTATTTAGTTCTGATTTTACTACGGTTATTTGTTCCAATAAGGTGGGGTCGTTAGTCTCTACATGCTTCCGTTCCAGTGAGTCTAATTTACTTGTCAAGTCGTTAAGGTGTTTAAGTTTTTCTTTTTTCCTTTGTGATGCCCAACTTATAATCTTCCCACGCAATACTGCTTTTCCAGCATCCCATAAAATACTCTGTGACGTCACTGTGCTACCGTTAAGGTCTGTATATTCCTTCATTTCTTTCCTAATGTAATCTTCAAATCAGGTGTAATTTAATAGGGAGGTGTTGAGTCTCCAAATAGTGTTTTTGTGTGGGACACCTACATTTATTTTCACATTTACACCTGAGTGATCTGATATGTCGCGAACACCAATTCTACAATCTAAAACCCTGTGTCTGTCTGTTCTGAACATAAAGAAATAATCGATCCTCGAGTAAACTGAATGAGGGTGAGAGTAAAAAGTCAATTGTTTAGTGGATGGATGAAAATCCCTCCATACATCAAACATACCAATCCTTTTAATCATCTTCTTAATATTTAGTGACTCAGGATTTGTTTTCTTTGTCGGGTTTGATGAGTCTAGAGTGGGATGCAGCTGTACATTCCAAGGGGACTCGTGCCACGCAAAGCCTATTCCGACCTGGCGATCCTGTTTGAATCCATTAGCAACCAGCTACATTACCCCGGGCAGCTTCACGGGTACAGGTGGATGTATGCTAAATGCAGAGAAAATGGACTGCGTGTGAGAAAAGAGTCTGTGCGTTTGGTTTTGAAGGAGCTGGATCCAAGAGGAGTGTCATTAAGGCAAGCGGGGCGTCTCAGACGGAGGAATTACTTCTCAAACTTCTCAACTTCATCTGGCACCTGGACTCATATGATGAACTGAAGCCATATGGTATTTGTGTGAATGGATGTATCGATGGCTTTTCAAGAAAAATAATCTGGCTCAATGCTTACACAACAAGTAGTGACCCAAAAGTAATTGGAGGGTGCTACATAGAAGCGGTACAGCGTTTTGGGGGGTGCCCTAGAGTTGTTCGAGGCGACGTTGGAACCGAAAATGGCCATATTAGAGGCTTCCAGCGTTTCCTCGTCCCTGTTCAACCAGACGACACCCTCGATAGTTACTTGGAGGGGGCCAGCACCGCCAATCAAAGAACTGAATATTGGTGGGGTTTCCTGCGTGGCCAGCGCATGGAGTTCTGGTTAGCCTTGTTATCAGACCTCAGAGACAACGGGCATTTTGATGGCGAGTTTCTGGACAAAAGTCTCCTGCAGTTTTGTTGTATGGGCCTCCATACAGGTGAGTTCATGAATAACGTTTTATTTTCATTTTGTGTGCATGTGTATGTGAGTGAGAGAGAGGGGAGGGAGGACAGAAACGGGTAAGGGGGTGTTGGGAAGACAGACAGACAGAGACGGGAGGAAAGGAAAAAGAATGCTAAAGAGAAGGGGTAGAAAAGGGAAAGGAACAGAGATGGAAGGGGAGAGAGATGGAACAGAAGGGTAGAAACAGAGAGGATAAGAGATGGGGAGAAAGAGGGGGGGGAGGGATGAACAGAGACAGGGAGGGAGGGAGAGGGTGGGGTTGCTCATGTGTGAATGCTGTAATTTAGTGTTTTATTTATGTTCTGCTGGCACAGCTCTTCCTAAATGTATACATTTTCAACAGGATGAGTTGGATGACACTGCACAGGTGTGGAATGCACACAACATCAGGCCATCAAGAAACCTGAACGTCCCCAGCGGTCGGCCTAATGTGACGCATGCTGTTCCTGAACTTTACCGAACAACAGATTTTCTCTCCCCTGTTGAAGATGAACACATTCAACTGTGCAAAAATGAATGTGTCTTTCGGCTGGCTGTACCATGTAATCCAGATATTTATGAACTCTGTATCATCTTTATGGCTGAGTCCCATCTTGCTCCACCAACAGATCCGTATCAGGCTGTGAACTTGTATTTGCACCTAAGAGAGGCCATCACTGCATCTCTCTAAACCACCCGACCCTCTCCACAGGATGGACACTTATTCCACTGCAGTGCGCCTCCCCCTGACCCTATCCAGAGAATGGACACTAAATTGTTGTGAACCTCCTGTTATTTTGTGTCTTGTTAAATCTCTAGTGTTCCTTTTAAAAATACACAGGGATATCGGTTATTTACTGCACTCCGTTGTTTCTGTTATTACGCAATCCTTATGGTGATGCTATTTACTGAATTTACTTTTTGACCTGAAGGTCGTGTGTGCAAAGAGCTGTTAAATAAAAGTAGCCATGTGAAAGAACTTAACTATGTTGTTGAAACATTGAGAAACACAGAAGCACAAGGTTACTTTAAGATTTACTTTAATTATTCTTCACTTCCATGAATTAATGAACATTAACGTGATTCTTTAAAGTCAACAATTCCTGAAAAATTAAACCGGTGTTGGACACCTCGTTCTGAATGCTTGGTTAGAGTAAACAGATGGACCTGTAAGCAGTCATTTTCAAAACAACATTTTCACTTTCAACAACAAAAAAAAACACCCTCATAAAACTCTGCTGAAGCATTTACTATTCTGTAACACAAGTGTAACTATGGAAGCAGATAGTTACCATAATCCAAATAAAAATGCAATAGCAGAAATGCTTTTAAATTTTAAGAACGAAGCTGCATTATTTGACTCATAATTAAAATGGTTAATAAGTCATTCAATCTGCATTTTCATTTTCTTCTGCAAGAATGCTCATTCTTGTACTTAATTCAAATGAAAAAGGAAAACACATTTGAGATTTAATTTTCAAAACATGCACCAGCAAAGAGTTACCAAAATTCAATATGAAATGTAAAATTCAAAAATGAAAAAGCAATAGCAGAATGCTTTTTCATTTTAAGAACGAAACTGCATTATTTGACTCATAATTAAAATCATTAATAAATATTGCTATATGCATTTTCATTTTCTTATTCGTGTCGCACCTTTTATGACACAATCAAAAAGAAAACTGAGGGCATTGCTTTTTAATTTTCGTGGTCCTGCCCTGCACAAGAGTTACCACAACTGGAAAACGAAATCGCAATCTCAAAGTAAGCGCGCGGCGCAGGAAAGTGACGTCAGCAGCTCTCCACCTGTGGGTATGGCGGTATGACGCCAAGTGTCATTTGCCTCCTGTTATGTGTAAATTCTAATGTTTGTGAATTTAATAAAGATATATATATATATATATATATATATTCTTTTTTTTATTTAAAAAGAAAAGAAAAGAAAAAAAAGGTATGGCGGTATGACACCACTTTGCCATCGTTACTTCTTTCACGTCATTGAAGTTGCCGGTAATCGAGATTTAAATCGGCGAAAAACGTGGACCACTGACAGATCTCGCACCAGCATCTGCCACCAGTCGACGGATTGATCTGTTGCTTCGCATCCTTCGTCGGATGGACTGGTGGCCGACGCCGAACAGCTGTTACTCCACCCATGTAACAAATAGCTTTAGCTTTGATGTTGTGCTGGTGCATCAAGGTGTTCCATAACTGACAACAGGTTGGCTAGGGCAACCTTGTTTGCATCCGTATCTGGGACGGCAGAATACCTGCTCAACTCGGTCCCGAGCATCAGATTCAGATACACTATTCAACTCCACCTGGGAAGCTAAATCCAGCAGGGTTTGAACAATTGTGTCAATGTGCGCCATGCTCAAATCTGTCCGACCAACGAGATCCGTCAGTGGTCCACGTTTTTTGGCGATTTAAATCTTGTTTACCGGCAACTTCAATGACGTGAAAAGTAACGATGGCAAAGTGGTGTCATACCGCTATACCTTTTTTTTTTTTTTTTTTTTTTAAATATACAGTATATATATACATTTATTAAATTCACAAACATTAGAATTTACACATAACAGGAGGCAAATGACACTTGGCGTCATACCGCCATACCCACAGCGGAGGTGGAGAGCTGCTGACGTCACTTTCCTGCGCCGCGCGCTTACTTTGAGATTGCGATTTCGTTTTCCAGTTGTGGTAACTCTTGTGCAGGGCAGGACCACGAAAATTAAAAAGCAATGCTCTCAGTTTTCTTTTTGATTGTGTCATAAAAGGTGCGACACGAATAAGAAAATGAAAATGCATATAGCAATATTTATTAATGATTTTAATTATGAGTCAAATAATGCAGCTTTGTTCTTAAAATGAAAAAGCATTCTGCTATTGCTTTTTCATTTTTGAATTTTACATTTCATATTGAATTTTGGTAACTCTTTGCTGGTGCATGTTTTGAAAATTAAATCTCAAATGTGTTTTCCTTCATTTGAATTAAGTACAAGAATGAGCAGTCATGAATAAGAAAATGAAAATGCAGATTGAATGACTTATTAACCATTTTAATTATGAGTCAAATAATGCAGCTTCGTTCTTAAAATGAAAAAGCATTTCTGTTATTATATTCTTATTTTAATTTGGATTATGGTAACTGCTTCCATATAAAACAAATACATCCATAAATATATACAATGTGAGAATTGTTTCTTGCAAGAGCTGTACTTCAACCCATGACCATCGATAAAAGTGTACACATCTAATCGTAAACAATCTGCTGCAACCTGAATTTCCACTTCTGTGTCTATAAACCAGTCACAGCTTGACTGATGGCTCTGAAGAAGCAGTTTCCATCAGCCTCTAAATTCTCATTTGTACACGGCGAACCTAATGGGCCTTTGCAATCAGAAATTGGAAAACTCGTACGGTCCAAATGAATCTTCAAGTTTTTGCAAAGGTCTAAACAAACATCAACATCAAGGGGAGAGAAGTTACACTCTTCATTGGTCACAGCACTGACAAACTCTACGTCAGAATTATCCATGTCAAAGTGAGGAGTTTTGCTCTTCTGAAGTGACTCACTGTTGCCAGCTGGTGCTGGAATTTTAAACCGTGACCGGTTTCGCCTTGATGAAAAGAACCATGCAGAACCTTGGCTAATCTAATACCAGTGCCATGATCTGCCACTGCATCTTCACTAGTACTAACTGATGATGGATCACAAATCACATGTGCGAGGCGTAGAACGAGCGGAGCAGTCAGAGGCAACAGAAGAAGAAAGAAAAGCCTCCTTAGCTTAGTTGATCTTCTGTGTTGCCTCCTGGACGGTGCTGGCCTCCTCTGGCTTGGTGCTGGCAACCACGGGAGCCACAGGAACCACGGGCACAGCTCTGGTCATCTGTGGCGTCGCCTCCACCTGATTAAAATGAGAAAGATGTGATTTTATGCCAATAAACATAGAAAGGAAAACACTAGGCTTTACACGGTCACGATTTTTGTGCCAATCACTGATCCAACGTCCTCCGTGTGTATCTTTTCCAAGTGCCTGATTAAATTTGTGGTGTTGAAATTTTTTGCCAAAGTTCCCCCGCGAGGTACTGTAGCGTTGCATATATTGCAGATTCAAAGAAACTTTATTGTCCGTCACATAGCGACAGTACTCAAAACAGGAAGAGGCACGAAGACGAAAATGAAGGTTTTTGAATCATGAACCATTCGCTCTCGGTGTTATGCCCCGGCCTAGGGGGAACCAGGACACAACATAAAGGCTCCCCCCCTTCTCCCAGCTCTCAAATTAGACAAAGGTGCTTCGTCCACAGGATGGTTTTTATTAAACGTCACCATCATTGCACTGGCGTCAGGGAGGGCATGGCCAAAACAACAAACAAAATGGCTCTCTTATGGATCTTACCTATGAAGAAAACAATCAAATAAATGACAGTCAAACTAACCTCCTCAACTAAAACACAGGAGAAAAGGGTCACAACACAAATGGCTTCCCTCCCCTACGGGCTACGTGGACACAAAGGGAACTGAAATAGATTACAAAACAGAATTGATGGCTGAACACAGAATGCTGCTGCTGCGGCACATGGCCTCTGGTTGGGAGCTGGGAGAAGGACAAAGAGACCGAGGTGTTGAAGTCCTCCTCCTTAAATATTGGCACCAGCCAATCACCTTTCCGCACCTGGAACAAGCAAAAAAAAGGGAACACAGGATCTACTGCGCCATCTAGTGCCCAAACGGACACACAGCAGACAAAAGGAACTGACAACAATGTAAACCCAATCTATACATTTACATAACACTCGGATACAAACAAATAAACATGTCGATGCTGTGAAACTACTTTGGAGGAAATGAGACAGATTAAAAAAGTTTCAACACGACCATGACGTCATTGATCGGTGATTCATGACATGACGCCCGATCATGAACGTTACAAAAAATGCCAAATATCGGCCGATCCGATACAGCCGATAAGATCGGTGTAAAGCCTAGAAAACACACACAGGTGATGAAGTGGAAATGAATAAGTACAAACCTGCTGCACTGCTGTGACATTGCTGGAGGCAGACTCAGTCATGTGGACAGTTGAACGTGTTGCCCACACCTGCAAATACAAGGACACAAAGTAACGTTTAAAGAACTGCGTTTATTGTCCTATCACAAAGATGCACACAATGAAATACACATATCCCAAATACCAACATGTCACTTGTTTGTTTTGGTTTTTGAGGCAACGCATGCTGATCCACGTCTCAGGCTGGACATCTGGAAGAACATAAAGAAATTAATTCATAAACAAAGTAACACACTAATTAAACTGTACATGTACTGTACATATGTGATCTTGTGTTGATAATAGGGGTGGGGCGATACGGCTAACCCACGATTCCATACTGTGACGATATTTGGCCCACGATAATGACAACATCACGACACACGATATCTTCGATATCTTCGAAATTTTGCCGACGATATGTGACTGAAAAAGAAAAGAATACCCATAAAAAGGAAAATGCCTGTGATCTTGCATTTATTCCAAAACTTTGTATAATGTACAAACAAACGTGCACTGCACAAGCAAACATATTAAAGTGCATGAACATTAATAACTTTCTTGTAAACAAGGACAGTGCTTTCTGGTAATGTAAAGTCAGTAGCAACTTGTCTTATCTCAACTTGGGGACTTGGGATATACAAACCGACGGGAAGATGAAAGAGGGAAAAAAATCCTTTCACTGCCCCGATTCTGAAAATCAATAAAAGAAATGATGCAGACAAAATAAATAAATAAATAAACGCGTCCCCAAAATATACGGGACAAAGTGAAGTGCGTCCCCCATCAGTTCATTGCGGGACAGGCTTTTTAGTTGCCAAATATGGGACAATCGCGTATTTTACGGGAGGGTTGGCAGCCCTATCTAGACCACAGACGGAAATTAAATGAGGTTTTGTCATTTTCCATAAAAAACGGGACAAATTGTGTCCTGGGAGAGATTTTATCTTTCCCGGGACAGGTGGTGAAAAAAGAGAACAATTCTGGGAAAAACGGGACGGGTGATAGCGAACGAGGCAGCTCTGCAGATTCGTAGTGTTGCCATTGTATTTTACCTTCGCAAAACAGTTGTTGCAGATTGCATATTCTTTATGAAGTTTCCTCCCGTCATCCGTCTCGTAAAAGCCAAAGTGGGTCCACACTTTAGAGTGGTAACTTGCGGGTGGGTCTTTGATTTGTTTTCCGTTGTTGGTATTTTCCGCCGTTCTTGCATGTGCTCTTCCGTTGTTAACTCGTCTTATTCACCGGCCGCTGCTTACGCCTACTTGACTCTTACGGGATTAGCGCCCCCACAAACAGGACAGGAGAGATTAATAGTTGACGGTGACAACGGGGTAAATCCATAATGTGTGTTGAAATAAAATATTGATATTTGCCGTCAGTGTATCGATTATTTATTGCGACAGAAAGGACAACAATATTAGTTGATAAGTGTATGAATAATTGTGTGAATGTTACCGTGGCAGCTGGGGAAACCCTGCCAGATGACTCCACGACGGTCTCCATGTGGTCCAGCAGCACAGCCTCACTGAACCACACGGGATTGGACGGGATGTCTGTGTGAAATGCAGTCTCAACAGCTGTTGGTACTGTCTATAAAAAAAAGAGGAGAGGAAATCAGAGTCAACTTAGGATAAGTGTTCATTTTTAAAATAAAAAGTTGCACAGTTTGACAAATACACGATTGGGGGGGAAAAAAAAGAAGAGGGATGAACAGGTTACCTCAACCTCCTGTCCAACAAGAGTCCATTACAGGTCCATACACTGGCATGTAGACAGGACCTGTCACAACCACTCTGGGAGACACCCTGGGCGATGATTGGTTGTGGCACAACACCCCTGGCCTAGGTGAAGGGGGTGCGAGCTGATGGAGCATGCAGCATGCAGACGCTCCACCAAAATCAGTCCTGAGGTGCACCTAAACAGAAAACAACATGTTAACACATATTTGTCATATCAAATGAAGAGCAAGTAAGGCTGAAGAAGGCAAAACTTACACCATCATAACACCACCATGTACAGCTGACGAAGGGGGAGGTGATCGGCCATATACACAAATGTTAAACCTGGAAGAAGTGTCACATAATCAATTATGTAATCACACAATTCTAAGAAATATCTGTTAGCACAGTGTCACTGAAGAGAAAAAAATACAACAAAAATATGTATTTTACACACCCATGCGTGCAGCAACACGATGATATACTTGACGTAGCGCTGTTTGTAGTTCTGGCTTGACAGTCAGGCGAGGTGGAGAGTCAAGCACAAACACCTACAAAATAGTTGTTTTAAAAAAAAAACCCAAACAAACATAAAAATGCAAAATAAATTCATGAATATTCTTGTTATTGAACTATGGATCATGGAATTACTTGATATTGATAAAACAAAGTGGCGATGACATTCATGTGTTCAAATTTGTTTGTCACAGCAGATAAACAAACCTTGGGCCAGCGGTCCAACACAGTTGCCAGTAGCGCAGCAAAATCCTGGGCGGAGTCTGTTACAAGCCCGTGTTCAAGGTTGTTGCCCGGGGCGAGAACACAAAACCATCCACAAGTGGACAGAGATGTGAGTCTCCCACCACCAGAACAAAAACAGAAAGAAACTCGTGGCTTCACAAAATCACGACCCATACCTTCTTGTCTGGTTGCTGGGCCTTAAGAACGAACTTGCACTGTTTTGTCAGTCAGGAGCAAAACGGGCCATCTTCGCACCCAGGTCGCTGACCAGTACCGCGCCCTGTGTAAATTGACAAAAAAGAAAAATCTAAATATATTTTTGTAAGATTTATTTGGAATACAACATAACAACACAGGCAGAACATGAAATCATGAACATGGAAGTACTCACGACGTTCAAAGTCCTTCCGAGGTGGAAAAGGTGTCCAATCCTGTTTTTGCTCCAGGCGTCGTTTCATGGCCAGAGAGCGACGGAATGCCTTGGTGTTCGGCATCTGAACAATGAAATGAAAGATTGTGTCATTTTCAATGAAGGACAATGATAACACAAGTTTACAGAAAGGTTTCTGTACCTTTGCAGCAGGAGACGATGAGCTTAAATCAATAAAGCAAAAGAAAATGTGTATGTGTACTCTTGGACCCTAACCCTAATGCCATACAAGTCTATGGGGTGAAATTTCAACTTTGTCCTAGAGACATGGGGCCACTTGCTTTTTCATCAGGAGCCCCCAAGAAGCGCCCACGCCAAATTTGGGGCTTCTAGTACTTGAGGAACCCCGAAACCCTAACCCTAATTTCAGCTAACCCTAACCCTAACCCTAGTTTCAGCCTTATTGTTAACCCTAATTCAATGCAAGTCTATGGGGTGAATTTTCAACTTTGTCCTAGAGACATGGGGCCACTTGCTTTTTCATCAGGAGCCCCCAAGAAGCGCCCACGCCAAATTTGGGGCTTCTAGTACTTGAGGAACTCCGAAACCCTAACCCTAATTTCAGCTAACCCTAACCCTAACCCTAACCCTAGTTTCAGCCTTATTGTTAACCCTAATTCAATGCAAGTCTATGGGGTGAATTTTCAACTTTGTCCTAGAGACATGGGGCCACTTGCTTTTTCATCAGGAGCCCCCAAGAAGCGCCCACGCCAAATTTGGGGCTTCTAGTACTTGAGGAACCCCGAAACCCTAACCCTAATTTCAGCTAACCCTAACCCTAACCCTAACCCTAGTTTCAGCCTTATTGTTAACCCTAATTCAATGCAAGTCTATGGGGTGAATTTTCAACTTTGTCCTAGAGACATGGGGCCACTTGCTTTTTCATCAGGAGCCCCCAAGAAGCGCCCACGCCAAATTTGGGGCTTCTAGTCCTTGAGGAACCCTGAAACCCTAACCCTAATTTCAGCTAACCCTAACCCTAACCCTAGTTTCAGCCTTATTGTTAACCCTAATTCAATGCAAGTCTATGGGGTGAATTTTCAACTTTGTTCTAGAGACATGGGGCCACTTGCTTTTTCATCAGGAGCCCCCAAGAAGCGCCCACGCTAGATTTGGGGCTTCTAGCCAATGAGGAAAAATTTGGAGCAGACACGACAGGGTTACAGCTGAGAAGGCACTTAAGATCCTCAAAGGACTGTTGCCACTCACTAGACCAAACAAATGGTTTCAATGGACTGGTTAATTCTTCTCTCGTGGCCGGCAGCTCCACTGCCTTAGTGCTGGAGATGCCCGCTCAGGGGCGCCGCCAGGAATTTTGGGCCCCCTGAAAAAAACAAAAAACAAATGGGCCTCCTTTGCGCAGCGCTTGTCAAAAGCTTCACATCACTCTAAAAATACAGTATAGTTCAATAATAGTGCTTGAGTCCATCTTGACAGTGTCAATGTATTTTTATTGTGAATTCTCCACTAAGCAAACTCTTAACATTGATGAATGATTCATGAAAAAAACACTTGATGTCTCTCGGACAAAGTTGAGCTTTGACCTTCATAGACTTGCACTGCATTAGGGTTTAGCGATAAGGCTGGAATTAGAGTGAGGGTTTTGGGGTTCCTCAAGAACTAGAAGCCCCAAATTTGGCGTGTGCGCTTCTTGGGGGCTCCTGATGAAAAAGAAAGTGGCCCCATGTCTCTAGGACAAAGTTGACTTTTGACCCTCATAGACTTGTATGGCATTAGGGTTAGCGACAAGGCTGGAATTAGAGTGAGGGTTTCGGGGTTCCTCATGGGCTAGAAGCCCCAAATTTGGTGTGGGTATGTCCAGGAGGATCCTGATGAACCTGAAAGTGGCCCCATGTCCCTAGGACAAAGTTGACCTTTGACCCTCATAGACTTGTATGGCATTAGGGTTATCGATAAGCGATACAAACCTGGTGAGTTTAAGACTTAGTGACTCTACGTACATGAATGTATGGGGTACCCCGTCCTTACCTTGTTCCAACCTTCCCTCCACAAACCTGGCTGTCCAGTGCAGAAGTCAAAGTGAGAGAGAGAACAAAGAAGGAGGAGGGCCTGTGACGCCGCTGCTGATTGGCTCGTTGGTCGGTTGAATGAGCCAATTCTAGAGCTCCCCTCGGTGTCCACACACTGCAAAATATATCTAAGAAATAAACACTTAAATTGAGAAAGAATAGGCAAGAAAAAAGTCAAATTATCTGCCAATGCAGTAAGATATTTAGACTTGGTAAGATTTCTTAAAATAAGACGATATATCTAGGCATTTGAAGAATGGAAAAACTCTTGAAATAAACAGTAAAGCACTCATTCCAAGGACTGTACTAAGTCAAATAAACTTGATACTAGCTTCTCAATTCTTTTTTCACGTTTGCTTCTTTCTTAATTTGAATGAAAAGATCTTAAAACCAGACCTACTAACAGTGCAATTCTTCTTAATTTAAGTGTTTACAATATTAGCTTTTTTTTTCTCAAAATGAGACAAAGCATCCACCCCCCCTACGCCCATTCCCCCCCCCAAAAAAATAATTAAGCAAACAGAATTAATATTGTCAACAACTATTTATTCACTTAAATTGCTGACAGTGCCTTCACTGCCTTGTAATAAAAACGTCACTAAGGCATTGCATCTTAAAACAACCTCAAGCAATCATTTCTAGAACGCAAGTAACAATTGTTACAATATTCACCGTCATCATTATTGAATATTGATTCAGATTCCCTGACACTCAGTTACACAAAAAAAAAAAACAGTATGGGGACAGCATATAGTGTTCCTATCACCACTGATAACATGTTTGTTCCAACAGACTCCCACCCACCCTCAAGTTACAACTACCAGGGGAGTGTATCGCTACCTATGCCTAGTACACAGCTATACTCCCCAATTTCCATTCTGCCATGGTCTTTTTTGTATGAGGCTGTGGTGTCTCACTCATGGATAGTGTCCGGTAGCACTTCTGTCTGAATGACAGAGAGAAGGGTTGCCACACACTTTTGGATATGTGAGGTGCAGGGCATAGTCGTAACTCATCAGATGAAGCAGACGGTCACTCAAGTCTTCCTTGGCAAGCGTGGTGGCGGGAGTGGCTCCAAGACAGATGAGACAGCGGGTCCCATCAAACAGCAACACAGGAAAGACCTCTTCTGCGAGTACATTATGGGATCTTCTGTTGGCTAAAGAAAAAGAAGAAGGAAACGCCACATCCATGCATGGAACTATGAAGTGTTGAATGTGAGAAAATGCGAACACCTGAATGACATGAAGCAGTGCCTCACTGGCATGTCCCAGCTTCTTCGGTGGTGGACTTGGTGAAGGAAAGAGTGTGGGGAGTGCCCTGAGCAGTGCGATGGAATATTCCACTGGAATAGAACAAATCAACTTTGAGTTCAAAGTTAGTCTTCCTAAAAATGAGTCTTATTAGGTTTGTGTTGATCACAAAAAAAATCTTATTTTTTCAGCATGAAGAGTATTACCATTCTGCATCTATTCATTCAGCGCAACATAAACCATCCTATGTCCAAGGAAACACCTACACAGTCAATTAGAGACACAGCAAAATGACTCGACTGAACTACATCCAGCGTTACGCGTGGCATCATCACTTGATTTTTTTCCCAAACACCATAAAATTACACAATGGTGCAGAAGTCTTCTCATCTCATTTTTTAGTTCATCAATGAATTTTCTGTTGCCCTTATCCAGAATGCGCCACAGCTCATTCATCGCCTATTAATGCAAGTCAGTGTTAAAATCTGCAAAAATGCTTGCTTAAATGGACATGAATGGACATCCGGTTTGGATGTCCATTTAATTTCTCCTCAATCTGGCAGGGAAAAAAAATCATCATATTAAGGTCACAATTAGGACAAGCTAGCCTTCCGACTCAAGATCCGTTTTTTTACAATGCCCATCTGCCATGGATCCCAAAGTTCCCATGCAATTAAAAGTTGTGACACCTTATCTGAATGATAACCCTAGACAGCTCAACGGATTGCTAGTCATACAGACAACAATCAAAATTGGAGTGAAACTTGTAACCACAATGCCTGCAACATGGTGGTACTTATGGTAATAATCATCAAATACCAGTGTTCTTCGTGACCAAATGACAACATCTGATAGGATTGTGCCACCTTGAACTGCAATCAACTTAAATTTTGATAAAAACAAGCAAATTGTACCTAAACTACATCTTCAATCAATCCAATTTGAGCACCCTCTACCCCATAAACTGAAGATACTGCAATACAAACTTGGTAGTACAGTATTTCGTCATGCCACATATAACTAGGAATGCTAATTGCTTGTTCATATGACTAGAATTGCAGTACATCAATCCAATACAAAATACACACTTGTGACACTTGTCATCAAGCTCATAAATCCATCGAGTCGAGATGAGCACGTGCACGGAGTCGGACTCCGTGAGTTCACATAAACAGAGCATTGCGTTTGCATAAATTATGCACGGCTATCGAGCTAGAAGCCGAGTCCGATTTGGTGCACACAACCACACTATAATGCCTCTCAATGTCCTAACCCATGCCACGCAACACAAACGTGAGGGACCGATTTGAGTTTCTCACGGGACCAGCAGTGAAGTCACAACCGTCGCCCCACATGAAATGTCGCAGCAGGAGCCTGAGGATTTTCTGAGTCAACATGCTGATCAACAGGTAACGTAATGTTGGCTTCCTTGACGACATTAGACAACTCCCTGTTTATATTTTATCCATATTTTAGTACAAAGCCTCCTTGTTTTATGATCTGCTCCTGTTTGACTTGTTCGGTTTTTGTTTTGACATTATGCTGTTAGTGTTTATTTCAAATTAACAAGAAGTACCGGTACAGATAGTAGGAACTTAATATAACACTTGCGTCAAACAAAGAATAACTAACTGTACATATCATGTCTACAGGAAGGAGCTGGTACATTAAGTGAGAATATTCATGAATATTAAGAGAAGTTATATTCAAGGTTGTCCTGAGGTCAACTGTACCAACCATTGCCAGACCTTATGGAGCAATTTGATGTTATTGTACAGTAAAAATGGAATATTGGAGCTGTCGCAAAAAAAAAAAAAAAAAAAGCCAACTTTAAGGCTTAATATCTCCAAAATGATACTGTACATATGCTTGATAATGACTGAGGATATAGTCAGGGTATTCCTCAGGTCAACTGTACCAACCACTGACAGAAATTATGGAGCAAAGCAATGTTACTGTACAGTAAAAAATTGAGTACTGGGCCCTTTTTGCCTGTTTGAAAATCTAAAAAAAAAAAAGGAAAACAACAACTTTGAGGCTTAATATCTCCAAAATGGTACATTAAATATGCCTTATAATGATTGAAGATATATTCAAGGTTGTCCTGAGGTCAACTGTACCAACCATTGACAGAGCTTATGGAGCAATTTGATGTTATTGTACAGTAAAAATGGAATATTGGAGCTGTCGCAAAACAAAACAAAAAGCCAACTTTAAGGCTTATTATCTCCAAAATGATACAGTAATCAATCACATTTAGAAATCAAATGTTTCTAAATGTCAAGTCAGTAATGTCAAGTCAGTGCTTGATGTGTCATCAGCAGGCGTCGGCGTCAGTAATGGGGCATCGGCGGGTTTCGGGTGGAATCGCCAGGCGTTGGGAAGCGTCGGCGGGTGTCGGGGGCTTGTGGCCAGGTGGCGGACGTCACGGCAGGCAGTGGCCAGGTGGGCTCAGTCCCGCAAACGCTGCTTACAGCTTTAATTTTGTATTGCTTTGATAACATTGTTTAAGTTGAGTTTAAATTTACACTATTTTTTTTTTCTTAGCTGCTAATTGTTCAAAAATGCTGATGTTAAAAGTGTGTTTGCACAGTAAATGTTATGGCACTTTAATTCATATGGCAGTACATTTAAAATAACTGGCCGTCAAGTTCCAGGAACTGACAAACTGCACTGAGTTGAGTGAGATTCTCCAAAGGAACTCCAGTATAAATGTGGACTTTACATTCTAGTCCCCTGTGAAGAAAAACCCAAAAGTGAACGTTTTTGTGCCTCACCCTTTCTAACTGGGACATTTGCAAGGGAACGCAGACTGGTTATGCTGCTCCCTGATAAAAGAAAAATGTTTCTGCTGTTACCTCAGAAATTGCCTGTTATTATTGTGGCTCAGGATTTTGGAGGTAGATTTTTTTTTATTTTTCATAAGGAACAGGATAACAGTAATGCCCTGGCATTGGCAATAAGCTTTAATTTTGTATTTGCATTTTTTTTAACTTTAGATTTACATTAAAAATGTTTCTGTGTAAAGTGCTGATGTTAAGTGTTTGCACGATAAATGTTATGGTGCTTTCGTTTATATGGCAGAACATTTAAATTAAAGTGTATGAAAGACTTCTTTTAAATTCATTATTGGCTTTTGCGTATACGACGTGATTAATCGTGATTGATCAGGTAAATCATGCGATTAATTGCGATTAAAATTTTTAATCGTTGCCCAGCCCCAGTAAAAACATTTTTCTGGTGCCAGCATTTCGTGAGGCAGAAGTTGATTCATACTTCAGTGCCTTGGAGCGAATAGCTTCGCCACTCAACTGGCCAAGAGACATGTGGCCTGTCCTTTTCCAATGCAAGCGGGTGGGAAAAGCACAGGAGTTGGTGTCTGCTCTTTTCTTAGAAGACAGCCTGCAATATGATGTTGTAAAGGAAGCAATTTTTCCTGCTTATGAGCTTGTTCCTGAGCCCTACCGGCAAAAATTTAGGAACCATAGAAAAGCTAGTGGTCAAACCTTTGTCGAGTTTGCATGGGAGAGAAGCAACCTCTTTGATAAATGGTGTGCAGCTAATGATGTCAAAAATGACTTTGAGTCACTCCGTGAGCTCGTTCTTTTAGAAGATTTTAAAGACTCTTTGCCAGAGAAGGTGGTAATGTTCTTGATTGAACAGAAAGTGTTGTCATTGTCCAAGGCTGCTGTCCTTGCAGATGAGTTTGTGTTGACCCACAAAAATGTCATCTCATCTTCCCCCCCGATCGGACAGGCCTTCTGCTTCTCGTCCCACAAGAGCCGAGTCTAGCCACCTCCCCCTTGAAAAGGCTAGAGGGAAGGGACTTCTGGTTTGGCCATAAAGCGGTAGACTGCGCGACACCAGGGCTCTCGACCGTCCAGGGTAAAAACTCGCCGAAAACTTGAATAACTATTGGCAGATATCATATTAACTACAAAGTGATCAGGGGAACGCTGGAATGGGAAGGAAAACTCGATTCAACCAAAACAGAAACACGGTAACAGACAATATGGCGGAACTACCAGCTTGCTCTGAAAAAGAGAGAGATGGCGAAATGAACTCCTCGTGACTAACGACGCGAAAAAGGGCTCGGACATAGAAATTATTAGCAAGGAGATACGGGATTTAAAAACGGAATCAAAAGAGGTCCTTCGCACGTTTGGAGAAACACTGAGGAACGACGTGGAAAAAGACTTGGACGACTTCAAACACAAAATAAATCAACAACTTGCGAAAGTCATCACCGAACAGGAGCTCCAGACCGGCAAGATCAACGAGGCTGAGTCGCGGATTGAAAAGCTAGAACGTTGGGCACAGGAAGCTAATGACGCTCTGGTCATATCACTGAGAGAACAAAAAGCTCTTCAGGACAAGTTAACTGACCTGGAGTCCAGGCCGAGGAGAAACAACCTACGTATCTATGGAGTCACTGAAGGAGAGGAGGGAGAATCTGTGGCCAAGTTTGTGGAAGACCTGCTGAAAAGCAAACTGCACCTGCCAGCAGATTTTAATTTCCAAATTCAGAGAGCACACCGCTCATTTGCACAGAAGCCAGTGGACGGTGCCCAACCGAGACCCATCATTGTTAACTTTCTGGAATTTACTACCAAAGAGAGGGTCCTGAGAGAGCTATGGACAAAGAAAATAGAACTGGGGAAGAAAGTACCCTCATTCCATCACGATTACGCAACAGAGATGGTCCAAAAGAGAAAGGAGTACAACACTGATAAAAGAATCCTGAAGGAGAAGGGCATCCGGTTCCAGACGCCATTCACCAAGATGAGGACCCACTGGGATACGGGAACTCGAACCTACAACAGCGCAGAGGAGGTAAAGGAGGAATTGGCGAGACGAGGCTTGGCGGAGATGACGGCGGTGGCGACGGGTGCGGAGGGGCCTGCGGCACTCGGTGCCCTGCACTACGACGGAGTGGCAGTGCAAGGAGGGATCCTGGAGGGGCTACGCATTAGCACGACGCATCAATACGCATAGATCATCATCTATCAAAAAAAGACTAGATGTGGCGAGGGGGAGGGTCTGGCGGAGGTGGAGACAATTCAGATGGTGGGTATAAAGGAAAATTGGGGGTGGGGGGGGAGTTGCCTGACAATGCCACCTGGGGAGTTGCACCCCAGGAAATAAACTATAATAAAATTCCTCGGGCTACACAGGTTCGTTACGCTTTGAAATTTAAGAGGACGAGACGGACTTCCTATGAAACAGCTTTATTTGACAACAATTTAAAATAGACCAGGTTTAGCTGCCTGAGTGTCAAGGAAATAAGTACCATACCAAAAAGACTGTTCAACATAAGAAAATAAGGGGTGTAGTATCTGAATCTATGTATATGACATCATGTGATCTTATGTATATGGCCTGATGTGAACTCAGCAGTGAACCTGCTGCACTTCTTCCCTAAGGGCGTCTCAGGGTACATATATGGTCTTGTTGTTGCCAACGGCCACCAAATTGAAACCAGATGGTCATTGGGGGTGCAACTATGGAATGTATACATTCTCCCCCACTTCTAGCATCTTCCTCCCTGGTTGCTGGGAGGTATAAAAGGTGATGGGAACAAAGCATCATCGGAGTTGCTCACATCTGGCCCAGAGACATCCCCAGGCTTTCCATGGTGCCTGTCTGACTTTTGACTTCTTTGAAATAAACCAGTTTTTATACAACTAAGTCTGTGTCAATGAAGACTCCTTCAACATCTACATCACTTGAATCCACCAGAAGAATTCACCACAGGGGAACAGGGCCAAAGAAACCAAAGAAAACTCAAAAAAGGGAATAAACAAAGCTAAGGGAATCACTACAAACCAAAATTCACGCTACGCCAACTCCTGTCCTAAAGAAAAGAGAACAAAATTAACATACTAATACCTTCAGACACCCAGGCAAGCGTTAAACAGTTAGAACGAAAGGAAAACTTGTATTTATTCTTCGCCCACACACACACACACACAAAACAAAACTGCCTGGGTGCAGTCGCTCCGAGTCGCTGCCTCCCCGCCGAGCGCCAGAGGAGGAGAGGGGGAGGGGGACTTCAGCTTTAACAGCCAAGCCGTGAATGCACAACGATCACGCACACACAGCACCACCTCCCGATGAACGGGCACCCGCTAGGGTTCCTCCTCCAGCTGCGCTTATGGCCCAGCCCGCTCTGGGATTGCTAGCCGAAATGCTAAGAACTGCGAAGGACAGACTTCTCAGCGTGGACACGCCAGAGGACAGAGTGCTGACTCCAGCCTGCGCTTGTTTTTAAAAGAGCTGCTTTCACTCTGCACTCTGGCGCAGGTGTAATCAGTGCGTTTACATGCAGAGCTTAATCGGACTAAGCAATAATTTGGTTTTCTCGTCCAATCGGAGTTCTCACCTTGTCCCCCTATACATGCAGCTGAGAAATTTGAATTACTGACGGGAACGTGTCCTCCTCCCAACAGTAGGGGGTGGAGTGAGCCTTTTCAGCTGGTCAGCTGCTTTCGGTTGACATATTACATCATTATGATATAGAATGATAGTTCATAATGTACGTGTTACTTACTTTGCAGATAAGCTGTACCCTATTTCTTGTGCTCATGGTTATCTTAAAAGATAACCATGAGACAAGAACGTTGTTTGCTGTTGGAGGGCTACAACAACACAATGTCTTCGATGCTACGCTTTGTGCCGTCGCCACGGACCCCAAACTCTCGTTCTTGTTGGATGCGGGTTCTGCGCAGACTGGTGGGAGAGTTTGTGTACAGGTTTTGCAAAGGAACGGTGTCTTAAGTTATACACTACGCTCATTAAAGCGCCGACCGTGGAGGAAGCTTGTGCCGCTGCACGCCGTTTCCAGCAGAATAACCGCGAAATTATCGAAATAAAAACAAATCAGAAAAACATCTCTTTGCTGTGCTTTTATTTACAAAGTTGAAATTCTTCTAACTTACAAAAAATGTGAACGAAAAGGTAGAAATATAAATACGAAGGAATACGTATTTGTTCAGGGCTGCGCAAAGCCGGAGCCCTGCATTTGCTGCGCTACCCTTTTTAAAAAGGTCTCCGTTGCGAGTTATTTTAATATGTCCATCTCTTTTAGAAGAGAAAGCATCGCCCCGGTCTCATCCTCTCTCCAAATGTCAACATTCTTATTCGCGTTTGCTGGTTGTTTCGCGCCGTCTGTTTTGTTAGACGACGTAGTTGTGCGGTGGCGCGTGCGCACTTGCGTTGTCCAGTTAATAATCCGACTAAGGCGTATACATGGCCGAGAAATTAGAATTCCAATCGCATTATCTGGGTGTCTCAATCGGAGTTCTCCGATTCCAATCGGAGTTCTCAAACTCCGATCATAATCAGACGAAGGCAATAATTCAAATTTCTCGAGTACCATGTAAACGCACTGAGG
>NW_027466245.1:100000-125000 GCF_046127955.1 Nelusetta ayraudi
TCCAGACTCAGTGTAGGTCTGTAGGCCTCTTGGACCTTCATGTGAACCACTGCGTGTTGACTGGAGGTGAAACATGACTGACTGCTGTCCTCCTACCTGGACAATGCAATCTCACTTTCATTCTGCTGCAGATGGCCATTTTCATTTTACACCGTCCAAATTTACAGCTCAGGGCGCTGGGACGAATTCCAAATTGTGTGCAGATACAGGCCTACACTTCAAATAATTATGAGAAAAATCCAACGTAAAGAGAGCACTTCCATTAGGAAATAGTCAACATGAAATTTCGTCCTCTACTGACACCTGCTGGTCAAATTGAATAGTTGCAAATATTGTGAACAAGTTGTCATCTAATTCTAATCCTAAACAATATGGCCATTCCAAGTCAAGTATTAAGACAATTAATCAGGTTTGTACTGCTTGATTGAACACATTCATCATGTTCTAGTGCACTAAAACCCACTTCCCTTCAGGACCGTGTCAGCGAAGCCAAAACTTCCTTGAGTGACGCTGTTTCCCAGCATGCAATGCGAGCTAGCGATTTCACAATACTATTTCATCACAAACATGGATGTAAAAAATAAAAAGGGACGAAAAATGAAACTTCAGGAACACCAACCATTGCAATACAAGCAGAACTGGGCCGAAGTTTTATATTATGTACACTATAATACAGCCTTCTGGTGGACAAGCCATACTATTTAAGCCGTGTCCTCCTATGGCACTTCCGTGGGTGGAAGCTCATCGTAGAGGTCACGTGCTGGTTGCGCGTCACTCCACCGATCACCTCGGGGCCCTTGCAGGGGATCTGCAGGGTATCTGATTCAGTTGAGTATATGGAAAATATGGGTCGATGGTCAGTTGTAACAAGAGAAGCTTGCTGGCAAAAATAATGTACTACAAGTGAATGTCACACTTTATTTTTGTTTTGTATGAGCATTTAAAAAAAACAACATCATGATAATCGAATACAGACACACACCCGAATCCAACAAAAACGAGAGTTTGGGGTCCGTAGCGACGGCACAAAGCGTAGCATCGAAGTGTTGTTGTAGCCCTCCAACAGCAAACAGCGTTCTTGTCTGCCTTTTAAAATAACCAGGAGCACAAGAAATAGGGTACACCTTATCTGCAAAGCAAGTAACACGTACATTATGAACTATCGTTCCATATCATAATAGATTTAATATGTCAACTGAAAGCAGCTGACCGGCTGAAAAGACTCACTCCACCCCCTAGTGTTGTGAGGAGGACACGTTCCCGTCAATAATTTGAATTTCTCAGCTGCATGGATACGGGGACCAAGCTGAGAACTCCGATTGGACGAGAAAACAGAATTATTGCTTAGTCCGATTAAGCTCTGCATGTAAACACACTGATTGATTAACATGGGCGCTGAATGGAAGCGCTCGGCGCTTCGCGGCGCTTCGCGGCGCTTCGCGGCGCTTCGCGGCGCTTCCACGTCCAGTGTGAACCGGGCGGAACTTTTCAACATTTTGACGTGGCAGACGCGGGACGATCGTTTTCTATCAGGAGTGTGCACTACATAATCTGTAACGGAAAGTTTGCGCTCCACGACATACGGACCAGAAAAACCAGCCTGCAAACGGGAACCGGGTAACGGCAACAATACCAACACTCGGTCGCCTGTCTCAAAAACTCGAGCCACAGCTTTCTTGTCAAACTGCCGCTTCATTTTAGACTGGCTGGCGACAAGAGTTTTGTGAGCAATTTCACAAGCACGATGCAAGCATTCACGAAAAAAAAAAGACGTAATCTAACACATTATTCTCGACTCATTTAACATTGGAAAGCCACTTACCCCTTAACACACGTGAGGGTCCTCTCACCGAACACTAAATCAGCTGGGCTGAACCCGAGGGACTCCCACACATACAATCGACGGCTCATTTTAACCCCCCCCCCCCAGATAGATCCCTAGATAGTACGTTTGATAGATGGATAGAAATAGATAAGTTAGTTAAAGTTACACACACACACACACACACGCACATATATATGTATATATATATGTATATATATATGTATATATATATATATATATATATATATATATATATATATATATATATATGTATATGTATATATCTATATATATATATGTGTGTATGTATATATATATATATATATATATATATGTATATGTATGTATATATATGTATATATATGTATATATATATGTATATGTATATGTATATATATGTATATGTATATATATGTATATATATGTATATATATATATATATACACATATATATATATATATATATATATATATATATATATATATATACATATATACATATATATAAATAAACCTCTTTCATTGAACTCCAAAACATACATGGTCAAAATCCATATTATTATGTTGTTGTTTTTAAATGCTCATACAAAACAAAAAGAAAGTCTGACATCCATTTGTAGTACATTATTTTCGCCAGTAAGCTTCTCTTGTTAAGACTGACCACATACAAAACAAAAAGAAAGTGTGACATTCACTTGTAGTACATTATTTTCGCCAGTAAGCTTCTCTTGTTAAGACTGACCACATTGACCCATGTTTTCCATATATTCAAGGGCAACGACCTTGTCTCAGACCTTCCCCGAGGTGATCGCTGGAGTGACGCGCAACCAGCACGTGACCTCTACGATGAGCTTCCACCCACGGAAGTGCCATAGGAGGACACGGGTTAAATAGTATGGCTTGTCCACCAGAAGGCTGTATTATGGTGTACATAATATAAAACTTCGGCCCAGTTCTGCTTGTATTGCAATGGTTGCTGTTCCTGAAGTTTCATTTTTCCCCTTTTCCCTTTTTATTTTTTACATCCATGTTTGTGATGAAATAGTATTGTGAATCGCTAGCTCGCATTGCATGCTGGGAAACAACGTCACTCAAGGAAGTTTTGGCTTCGCTGACACGGTCCTGAAGGGAAGTGGGTTTTAGTGCACTGGAACGGGATGAATGTGTTCAATCAAGCAATACAAACCTGATTAATTGTCTTAATACTTGACTTGGAATGGCCATATTGTTTAGGATTAGAATTAGATGACAACTTGTTCACAATATTTGCAACTATTCAATTTGACCAGCAGGTGTCAGTAGAGGACGAAATTTCATGTTGACTATTTCCTAATGGAAGTGCTCTCTTTCCGTTGGATTTTTCTCATAATTATTTGAAGTGTAGGCCTGTAGTTGATGAGGAATCACGGTGTGCTAACGCTACTCAAACAGCTTAGATGAAAAAAGGGATTGTGATTTAGGTTTGTGGTACATTATGACAATCTTGGACTTGCAAGACTGAGGCGATGGTTCAATTCCCATCAATGTGTATTATATATGTGTTATTTAGCTCATCTATTCTACATTTTAAATAGATCACATTTGACATCTGACCCACTGAACACTTACTATTGAACATATTTTTAAACTATGGGCTATTTAGTCTTGTTTTAGGATATAATATAATTCATTGCACAAACTGTCAGGCTAAGTATAAGAGCTATAGTCTACTACAATCAGTCGTGCCAAAAAAGAGACATTGTCTTTATTTTTCATTTTTATTTTATTGTGTCAGCATTGAACCATACAAGGACATACAATGAGGATACTCATTATAATATTGATGAAGTGTTGTTGTTTCATGTTTTGTTGGCTGTTTCAAGGGTTTATTTAGTTTGTTGTGACACAATCTAAGGTTCAATTTGTAAAGAAATAAAAGTTTTTGTGAAAAAAGATAGTGGTCAAAGTGATTGATATTTGTGTTTGTGTTTTTTGTAGTCTTGTCTGGATTTGTCCTGTTCGTTTCTGGTCTGTGTTTGTGTTCCCACTCTTGGCCTTCACCTTGTCGTGGTGAGTGGGCTTTTAACTAAGACAGGCCAATTATATATATTGTGTGAAGCCAGCAAAACAGTCATTATTATGAGAATTACAACTGAAGCACACTAAATAATACACCATAAGTCACATTTTGCTTTTCTGTTATTAATTTAATGTGTGTTATGTCAAGCCTCCACAGTGGCGTGCTGCAGTCAGGATGAGACGAACAAGGTGAATGGATGGACGGATTGATGAGCCCAGCGAGCCTCCACCATCCACAGACAAGCCAGTCCCATCTTCTACCCAGAAGGATGTCTCTTCCATCTATCTTTGCCTGCCAGGGAAATGCAACCAGACATAGTAATTACAGATGGTGTTGTCTCTGTTAAAGTGACACATGGAAAAAAAAAAATATATATATGTTTTGTGATTCATGTTCATGACAATAACAATCGAACAGATTTTCTTTATTCTTCCAATGAGTTTCGCAAACAAACATGGAATTTTCCCTGGATCATACAAATACGTTTGTAGATTATATAAAGACAATTATAAAACACATTTGTTGTGGTTTTATATTAAAGCAGATAGTCAAACGTAAATGTAGCATGGTAATGTTGCGAAGACACATTTATTTTTGTTTTTCTTTGTTTCTTTAGAAGCTTTTATTTTGGTTTTCTGTGGAAGCACAACAGACAACACACATGTTAACGTCCGCTACTACGGTTCGCTCCGCATAGGTCTCACGAGCCACTTGAGAGACTTCCTCTCGAGCGTTATCTACTTTTTAGATTTCAAAACACAGATCCATACCCGACTTCGACTTGAACTTATTAATCATGTCGTTTCCCACATTTCCCACATCACTCAGAGACGATACATTCAAAACGTAAATTTAACTCACATACCCTCCATCTCAGACTTCAATTACGAAACAGCCACACATACATTTGCTCTTATTTTCAACCATTTCCCCTTCTCACCTGTGGAAGCACAACAGATAACACACACGTTAACGTCCGCTACGACGGTTCGCTCCACGTAGGTCTCATGAGCCACTTGAGACCTCTCTAGCGTTATTCCCCGGGGCGAACACGACCTCCACTGGTAGAAGTGGGTAACTGCACCCTGCTCACTGATCACTCTCACACACGCCACAAACCACAACAAAAGCAGGAACAGTGCTTT
The DNA here is from genome assembly GCF_046127955.1 of Nelusetta ayraudi. Classification (NCBI taxonomy): domain Eukaryota; kingdom Metazoa; phylum Chordata; class Actinopteri; order Tetraodontiformes; family Monacanthidae; genus Nelusetta; species Nelusetta ayraudi. The sequence goes on from NW_027466245.1 coordinate 105,030, forward strand.
GCCACAATTATGCTACATAAACACGTCCTGGTCCCCTCTGGATCCTCTTTTCCGGTCCTCGCGATCACTCTCTTGGCTGCGGTGGGCATGGTTCTTCCTTTGTCAGGGCATTCTCTGGCCCAGTGACCCATTCGGCCGCAGATGTGGCACGCCCCCTTTTCGCCTCTGTCTCCGCTAGTCGCCCTTCGTCGGTTGTCGTTGTTCCTGTAGGGCCGTCTCGCCGTGTCACTGAGGTGCTTCATCATGGTGAGGGAGGCACGCTTTATCTTCTTGTCCTCTGCATCGCTGGCCTCCTGCAGAAGCCTCTCAGCGTGCACTGCATGACGTCGGACCTCTGTCAGCCGGGCATCTTCAATCCCCACGCAGCAGCTTGTGTTAACTGCTTTGGCGATCTGGGGGAGCAGCCCTTGTCTGAAAGCAGTGATGAGGCTGGCCGTTTGGTTGACGGCAGTCCTGATGAACGTGGCGACGCTGCGGCGTCGGTGCTGGAGTGCGCAGGGTTGTACGGTGGTAGCGTTGGATGAGGGCAGGCGGGAGGAGGGAAGACAGGCATGTCCAGGAGAGGGTCCCTCGGGCCTGTAAGAGAAGGATACAGACGATTTGGTGCATTTGAATGCTCGTGTGTGAGCGGCTCCTTTTCTCCCTGCTCTGGGGAGTGTGTGTGAGTGTGTGCACCCTCTGCCGTTATCTCTGTCACCCCTGTGCTCCAGCGCCCAGCGCTGTTCACACGTTTGTTTTTGTTTTCTTTACTTGTTTCCTGTCCCTGACCTCTGCTTCAGGTTTCCAGAATGAAAAACACCTTTCATGATCTTTGATGATTTGAATCTCCCACCTGTTTGGGTTTTTCTTTTTTGTAACCTTTCCCTCTGCTATCTTCAATTTATCCCGGAGGTTTCTCAATTCCTCCAAACTCAGTGATCCCCCTGCTGGGAAATCATACTTTTCAACCCAAATTCCCAACATGTCAAGACAATCTGGACCATATTTTTTCCTCATGTCGTCCACAATTGGTCCCCCCTGGGGAACAGCAGCAGCCACTTTGCTCTGGTTCTTCCCCAGCACTGTCTAGCTAGACTTATTACTCTGACTTTTCACTAAGTTTTCACAAAATTCCAAGTCAGAAAATACACAGGCGTCCCCGTGCACCCCTTTTTCTTACTCTGGAGCAAAAAGGTGGAGAAAAAACTCACCCCTCTGGTAGTTTACCTACCAGAAGCTTCCGGCTCACTTGTGGAGCGGGAATTTCAGTGTTGATTCAGAATCAACACCGACCTGACAGGCACGGTTAACGTATGCGCTCCGTCCTGCCCCGGGACCGTTCGTAGACGACAAGGAAAACAACCCACTGGTCACTGATATGTCTGAGACAAGAACAATTACTTCTCACCCGATCTCTGAATCAGCACTTCCTTTCCAGGTTCGCTTGGATAGACGTGAAGCCGATCAGATCCACTCTTAGACGCCGATCCTCTCATCTCCGAATGCTTGGTTCGAGGTAGAGGGGGAACGAGGAGTTTCCTCCGTTCCTGGTCCCGGGCCCTCAACGTCCCAGAGTTCCACTGACAGGTCTCCAGCAATCCTGTTTGTGACGCCAAATTGTTGTGGAAAAGAGCGAAGATGCCGATGCAGGAATACTGGGATAATAAGTAATTTAATGAACAAACAATAAAAAAAGGGATCGGAGCTCCGAGGCACAAAACACAGTAAAATGGGAGTGCGAGTGCGAGGTGGGAAGGAGGAAGAAGGTCTCTTATACACAGGACTGGGAGGGGATAAGATAAGGAAAGAACAGGGAGGAGAACAGAGAGAGACAAACCAACGACTATACGATAGTTGACCGATTTCACAGCTCATATCCTGTACAAGGAGAGGACGAGCACATCAGTGGCAGGCCATACAACAAAGTGAAATACGATGCGTATATGTTAGCCTAGGATTCTAACAGTTTACACGTGCTACTAGTGATCATACAATATAAACCAAGATAAAAAATAACACAAGAATACTCTATCATGTTCGACCCATCTTAATAACCGAGATTTTTTTTCCAGGTGCGCTTTGCTCATCTCTTTGTACCAAATATTTAGGGGAGTTTTTATAACATCACATTAGAGTATATAGTCTTGAAAGCTTTGTCACCTAGCAGAGATTGAAGTGGGATATCTAGTTGCTCAAATTCTAGCTCCTTCCATTTTGCATCGTAACCCGCCCTGCACCAGTAGACTATATACTGCAGTTGTGCTGCTTTATAGTAGTCCTCCAAGCATGGGAGTGACATCCCTCCCTGTTAAGTGTAATGTTTTGTAGCGTACCCTTGGTTTCTTGTTCTGCCATATGAATCTAGAAATGATCCGATTCCATTCACTGAATTTCTTATTGGGTATTTCTACAGGTAGCGATTGGAGTAGAAATAACAATTGTGGTAAAATAACCATTTTTTAAGTATCTATTCGGTTGTAAAAATCAAGTACTAGGGGGGTCCAACTGTCCAGATCATTTTTAATTTTGGTTGTGATGCTACCGTAGTTTACACTATATAAATCTTTGGGGGTCTTGGGAATATGAAGACCTAGGTATTTCAAAATTCTGGATTTCCATTTAAATTTAAAGGACTTACATAAGTTTTCTTGAGGTATGTAATTAAAAGTAAGAGTTTGAGTTTTCTAAATGTTCAATTTGTATCCCGAATATGAACCACATTGGTCGAAGGAGGGCATTCATTTAGGGAGACTGGTATCTGGGTCGGATAAAGTCACCAGGATGTCATCTGCATATAAACATGTCTTATATTCTTTCCCCTTGAATAGTATTCCCATGATTTCTGGGTCTTCCCTAATCTTTTGAACAAGTAGCTCTATAAATAGAGCAAACAAGATGGGGCTCAGTGGGCAGCCCTGTCAGCAACCCCTCTCCAAACGGATTGTACCTGAAAGACTGCCATTTATTCTGATCCGGGCCACAGGTGAATTTTAAACATTTTATAACTGTATTGTTAAAGCCAAAACATTGCAGGACCAGGTATAAAAATTCCCATAGAACAGAGTCAAAAGCTTTTTCTGTGTCAAAGCTAATTGCTAAGGACATTGTGTTTCCTTTGCTCATTATATGGAACAGATGTATAGCTCGCCTAACATTGTCTTGTGTTTGTCTATTTTTAACAAAACCTGTCTGGTCCGTGTCAATTAGGTCAGGGATAATATTTTCTAGTGTGTTGACAATAATTGAAGTGAAAATTTTATAATCAGTGTTTAAAACTGAGATAGGTCTGTATGAGCTGCAATCTGTCCTAGCTTTCCCTGGTTTCAGTATTACAGATAATATGGCCTGTTTCCAAGATGGTGGGGTCTCGCCACCTTTTAAGACATAGTTAAAACAATTTAATAAATAGCAGTGGGGTCACAGAGTCCCTAAAAGTCTTAAACCATTCTGCTGGTAGTCCATCTCCCCCGGCTGCTTTGCTTGTTTTCAGTTTAGAAATTGCCTTGTCGACCTCTGCATTTGTAATCTCTGTAGTTAAGCACTTATTTTGTTCTGTGACAACAGATGGCAGGTCTAGGGATTTCAAAAAATTGATTGACTGTTACTGCTTCTGCTAATTCGGGTTGAGTGTATAAATTCCTGTAGTATGATTCAAAAGACTTATGTATTGCTTCTGGCTTATAACACATCTGGTTGGTGACCGGGTCCTTTACTTTATATATGGATCTTCCAGACTGTTGTTTTTTAAGTCTTTAGGCTAAGAGTTTTTTAGCACGGGGTCCATTTTCATAGTGGGTTTGTTTGATATACTTAAGTGTAAGTTCCTCCTGGTCGTTCAGTTTCTTATTTAGTTCTGATTTTACTATGGTTATTTGTTCCAATAAGGTGGGGTCGTTAGTCTCTACATGCTTCTGTTCCAGTGAGTCTAATTTACTTGTCAAGTCGTTAAGGTGTTTAAGTTTTTCTTTTTTCCTTTGTGATGCCCAACTTATAATCTTTCCACGCAATACTGCTTTTCCAGCATCCCATAAAATACTCTGTGACGTCACTGTGCTACCGTTAAGGTCTGTATATTCCTTCATTTCTTTCCTAATGTAATCTTCAAATCGGGTGTCATTTAATAGGGAGGTGTTGAGTCTCCAAATAGTGTTTTTGTGTGGGACACCTACATTTATTTTCATATATACACCTGAGTGATCTGATATGTCGCTAACACCAATTCTACAATCTAAAACCCTGTGTCTGTCTGTTCAGAACATAAAGAAATAATCGATCCTCGAGTAAACTGAATGAGGGTGAGAGTAAAAAGTCAATTGTTTAGTGGATGGATGAAAATCCCTCCATACATCAAACATACCAATCCTTTTAATCATCTTCTTAATATTTAGTGACTCAGGATTTGTTTTCTTTGTCGGGTTTGATCAGTCTAGAGTGGGATGCAGCTGTACATTCCAAGGGGACTCGTGCCACGCAAAGCCTATTCCGACCTGGCGATCCTGTTTGAATCCATTAGCAACCAGCTACATTACCCCGGGCAGCTTCACGGGTACAGGTGGATGTATGCTAAATGCAGAGAAAATGGACTGCGTGTGAGAAAAGAGTCTGTGCGTTTGGTTTTGAAGGAGCTGCATCCAAGAGGAGTGTCATTAAGGCAAGCGGGGCGTCTCAGACGGAGGAATTACTTCTCAAACTTCTCAACTTCATCTGGCACCTGGACTCATATGATGAACTGAAGCCATATGGTATTTGTGTGAATGGATGTATCGATGGCTTTTCAAGAAAAATAATCTGGCTCAATGCTTACACAACAAGTAGTGACCCAAAAGTAATTGGAGGGTGCTACATAGAAGCGGTACAGCGTTTTGGGGGGTGCCCTAGAGTTGTTCGAGGCGACCTTGGAACCGAAAATGGCCATATTAGAGGCTTCCAGCGTTTCCTCGTCCCTGTTCAACCAGACGACACCCTCGATAGTTACTTGGAGGGGGCCAGCACCGCCAATCAAAGAATTGAATATTGGTGGGGTTTCCTGCGTGGCCAGCGCATGGAGTTCTGGTTAGCCTTGTTATCAGACCTCAGAGACAACGGGCATTTTGATGGCGAGTTTCTGGACAAAAGTCTCCTGCAGTTTTGTTGTATGGGCCTCCATACAGGTGAGTTCATGAATAATGTTTTATTTTCATTTTGTGCGCATGTGTATGTGAGTGAGAGAGAGGGGAGGGAGGACAGAAACGGGTAAGGGGGTGTTGGGAAGACAGACAGACAGAGACGGGAGGAAAGGAAAAAGAATGCTAAAGAGAAGGGGTAGCAAAGGGAAAGGAACAGAGATGGAAGGGGAGAGAGATGGAACAGAAGGGTAGAAATAGAGAGGATAAGAGATGGGGAGAAAGAGGGGGGGGGTGAACAGAGACAGGGAGGGAGGGAGAGGGTGGGGTTGCTCATGTGTGAATGCTGTAATTTAGTGTTTTATTTATGTTCTGCTGGCACAGCTCTTCCTAAATGTATACATTTTCTACAGGATGAGTTGGATGACACTGCACAGGTGTGGAATGCACACAACATCAGGCCATCAAGAAACCTGAACGTCCCCAGCGGTCGGCCTAATGTGATGCATGCTGTTCCTGAACTTTAGCGAACAACAGATTTTCTCTCCCCTGTTGAAGATGAACACATTCAACTGTGCAAAAATGAATGTGTCTTTCGGCTGGCTGTACCATGTAATCCAGATATTTATGAACTCTGTATCATCTTTATGGCTGAGTCCCATCTTGCTCCACCAACAGATCCGTATCAGGCTGTGAACTTGTATTTGCACCTAAGAGAGGCCATCACTGCATCTCTCTAAACCACCCGACCCTCTCCACAGGATGGACACTTATTCCACTGCAGTGCGCCTCCCCCTGACCCTATCCAGAGAATGGACACTAAATTGTTGTGAACCTCCTGTTATTTTGTGTATTGTTAAATCTCTAGTGTTCCTTTTAAAAATACACAGGGATATTGGTTATTTACTGCACTCCTTTGTTTCTGTTATTACGCAATCCTTATGGTGATGCTATTTACTGAATTTACTTTTTGACCTGAAGGTCGTGTGTGCAAAGAGCTGTTAAATAAAAGTAGCCATGTGAAAGAACTTAACTATGTTGTTGAAACATTGAGAAACACAGAAGCACAAGGTTACTTTAAGATTTACTTTAATTATTCTTCACTTCCATGAATTAATGAACATTAACGTGATTCTTTAAAGTCAACAATTCCTGAAAAATTAAACCGGTGTTGGACACCTCGTTCTGAATGCTTGGTTAGACTAAACAGATGGACCTGTAAGCAGTCATTTTCAAAACAACATTTTAACTTTCAACAACAAAAAAAAAACATCCTCATAAAACTCTGCTGAAGCATTTACTATTCTGTAACACAGGTGTAACTATGGAAGCAGATAGTTACCATAATCCAAATAAAAATGCAATAGCAGAAATGCTTTTAAATTTTAAGAACGAAGCTGCATTATTTGACATTAATTATGAGTCAAATAATGCAGTTTCATTCTTAAAATGAAAAAGCATTCTGCTATTGCTTTTTCATTTTTGAATTTTACATTTCATATTGAATTTTGGTAACTCTTTGCTGGTGCATGTTTTGAAAATTAAATCTCAAATGTGTTTTCCTTCATTTGAATTAAGTACAAGAATGAGCAGTCATGAATAAGAAAATGAAAATGCAGATTGAATGACTTATTAACCATTTTAATTATGAGTCAAATAATGCAGCTTCGTTCTTAAAATGAAAAAGCATTTCTGTTATTATATTCTTATTTTAATTTGGATTATGGTAACTGCTTCCATATAAAACAAATACATCCATAAATATAAACAATGTGAGAATTGTTTCTTGCAAGAGCTGTACTTCAACCCATGACCATCGATAAAAGTGTACACATCTAATCGTAAACAATCTGCTGCAACCTGAATTTCCACTTCTGTGTCTATAAACCAGTCACAGCTTGACTGATGGCTCTGAAGAAGCAGTTTCCATCAGCCTCTAAATTCTCATTTATACACGGCGAACCTAATGGGCCATTGCAATCAGAAATTGGAAAACTTGCACGGTCCAAATGAATCTTCAAGTTTTTGCAAAGGTCTAAACAAACATCAACATCAAGGGGAGAGAAGTTACACTCTTCATTGGTCACAGCACTGACAAACTCTACGTCAGAATTATCCATGTCAAAGTGAGGAGTTTTGCTCTTCTGAAGTGACTCACTGTTGCCAGCTGGTGCTAGAATTTTACACCGTGACCATGCAGAACCTTGGCTAATCTAATACCAGTGCCATGATCTGCCACTGCATCTTCACTAGTACTAACTGATGATGGATCACAAATCACATGTGCGAGGCGTAGAACGAGCGGAGCAGTCAAAGGCAACAGAAGAAGAAAGAAAAGCCTCCTTAGCTTAGTTGATCTTCTGTGTTGCCTCCTGGACGGTGCTGGCCTCCTCTGGCTTGGTGCTGGCAACCACGGGAGCCACAGGAACCACGGGCACAGCTCTGGTCATCTGTGGCGTCGCCTCCACCTGATTAAAATAAGAAAGATGTGATTTTATGCCAATAAACATAGAAAGGAAAACACTAGGCTTTACACGATCACGATTTTTGTGCCGATCACCGATCAGTGAGTTTAAATAAACCGATCACCGATCACCGATCCGATCACGTTAGGGGCAATAAATACTTGTTTCTGTACACCCCTTGCCTTCTCACGAGCACCGTCTAAAGTTGTTTGCTTTAGCATCCGTTTCAGAGTTTGCTTTTCTTTTTCTTTCTCCGCGCTGCGTTTCTTGAACTCGACATGCTCCTCCGTGTGTATCTTTTCCAAGTGCCTGATTAAATTTGTGGTGTTGAAATTTTTTGCCAAAGTTCCCCCGCGAGGTACTGTAGCGTTGCATATATTGCAGATTCAAAGAAACTTTATTGTCCGTCACATAGCGACAGTACTCAAAACAGGAAGAGGCATGAAGACGAAAATGAAGGTTTTTGATTCATGAATCATTAGCTCTCGGTGTTATGCCCCGGCCTAGGGGGAACCGGGACACAACATAAAGGCTCCCCCCCCTTCTCCCAGCTCTCAAATTAGACAAAGGTGCTTCGTCCACAGGATGGTTTTTATTAAACGTCACCATCATTGCACTGGCGTCAGGGAGGGCATGGCCAAAACAACAAACAAAATGGCTCTCTTATGGATCTTACCTATGAAGAAAACAATCAAATAAATGACAGTCAAACTAACCTCCTTAACTAAAACACAGGAGAAAAGGGTCACAACACAAATGGCTTCCCTCCCCTACGGGCTACGTGGACACAAAGGGAACTGAAATAGATTACAAAACAGAATTGATGGCTGAACACAGAATGCTGCTGCTGCGGCACATGGCCTCTGGTTGGGAGCTGGGAGAAGGACAAAGAGACCGAGGTGTTGAAGTCCTCCTCCTTAAATATTGGCACCAGCCAATCACCTTTCCGCACCTGGAACAAGCAAAAAAAAGGGAACACAGGATCTACTGCGCCATCTAGTGCCCAAACGGACACACAGCAGACAAAAGGAACTGACAACAATGTAAACCCAAATCTATACATTTACATAACACTCGGATACAAACAAATAAACATGTCGATGCTGTGAAACTACTTTGGAGGAAATGAGACAGATTAAAAAAGTTTCAACACGACCATGACGTCATTGATCGGTGATTCATGACATGACGCCCGATCATGAACGTTTCAAAAAATGCCAAATATCGGCCGATCCGATACAGCCGATAAGATCGGTGTAAAGCCTAGAAAACACACACAGGTGATGAAGTGGAAATGAATAAGTACAAACCTGCTGCACTGCTGTGACATTGCTGGAGGCAGACTCAGTCATGTGGACAGTTGAACGTGTTGCCCACACCTGCAAATACAAGGACACAAAGTAACGTTTAAAGAACTGCATTTATTGTCCTATCACAAAGATGCACACAATGAAATACACATATCCCAAATACCAACATGTCACTGGTTTGTTTTGGTTTTTGAGGCAACGCGTGCTGATCGACGTCTCAGGCTGGACATCTGGAAGAACATAAAGAAATTAATTCCTAAACAAAGTAACACACTAATTAAACTGTACATGTACTGTACATATGTGATCTTGTGTTGATAATAGGGGTGGGGCGATACGGCTAACCCACGATTCGATACTGTGACGATATTTGGCCCACGATAATGACAACATCACGACACACGATATCTTCCGACGGGAAGATGAGAGAGGGAAAAAAATCCTTTCACTGCCCCGATTCTGAAAATCAATAAAAAAAATGATGCAGACAAAATAAATAAATAAATAACCGCGTCCCCGAAATATACGGGACAAAGTGAAGTGCGTCCCCCATCAGTTCATTACGGGACAGGCTTTTTTATTTGCAAATATGGGACAATCGCGTATTTTATGGGAGGGTTGGCAACCCTATCTAGACCACAGACGGAAATTAAATGAGGTTTTGTCATTTTCCATAAAAAACGGGACAAATTGTGTCCTGGGAGAGATTTTATCTTTCCCGGGACAGGTGGTGAAAAAAGAGAACAATTCTGGGAAAAACGGGACGGGTGATAGCGAACGAGGCAGCTCTGCAGATTCGTAGTGTTGCCATTGTATTTTACCTTCGCAAAACAGTTGTTGCAGATTGCATATTCTTTGTGAAGTTTCCTCCCGTCATCCGTCTCGTAAAAGCCAAAGTGGGTCCACACTTTAGAGTGGTAACTTGCGGGTGGGTCTTTGATTTGTTTTCCGTTGTTGGTATTTTCCGCCGTTCTTGCATGTACTCTTCCGTTGTTAACTCATCTTATTCACCGGCCGCTGCTTACGCCTACTTGACTCTTACGGGATTAGCGCCCCCACAAACAGGACAGGTGAGATTAAGCCTTAGCCTCACTGAACCACACGGGATTGGACGGGATGTCTGTGTGAAATGCAGTCTCAACAACTGTTGGTACTGTCTATAAAAAAAAGAGGAGAGGAAATCAGAGTCAACTTAGGATAAGTGTTCATTTTTAAAATAAAAAGTTGCACAGTTTGACAAATACACGATTGGGGGGGGGAAAAAAAAGAGGGATGAACAGGTTACCTCAACCTCCTGTCCAACAAGAGTCCATTACAGGTCCATACACTGGCATGTAGACAGGACCTGTCACAACCACTCTGGGAGACACCCTGGGCGATGATTGGTTGTGGCACAACACCCCTGGCCTAGGTGAAGGGGGTGCGAGCTGATGGAGCATGCAGCATGCAGACGCTCCACCAAAATCAGTCCTGAGGTGCACCTAAACAGAAAACAACATGTTAACACATATTTGTCATATCAAATGAAGAGCAAGTAAGGCTGAAGAAGGCAAAACTTACACCATCATAACACCACCATGTACAGCTGACGAAGGGGGAGGTGATCGGCCATATACACAAATGTTAAACCTGGAAGAAGTGTCACATAATCAATTATGTAATCACACAATTCTAAGAAATATCTGTTAGCACAGTGTCACTGAAGAGAAAAAAAATACAACAAAAATATGTATTTTACACACCCATGCGTGCAGCAACACGATGATATACTTGACATAGCGCTGTTTGTAGTTCTGGCTTGACAGTCAGGCGAGGTGGAAAGTCAAGCACAAACACCTACAAAATAGTTGTATAGAAAAAAAAACCCAAACAAACATAAAAATGCAAAATAAATTCATGAATATTCTTGTTATTGAACTATGGATCATGGAATTACTTGATATTGATAAAACAAAGTGGCGATGACATTCATGTGTTCAAATTTGTTTGTCACAGCAGATAAACAAACCTTGGGCCAGCGGTCCAACACAGTTGCCAGTAGCGCAGCAAAATCCTGGGCGGAGTCTGTTACAAGCCCGTGTTCAAGGTTGTTGCCCGGGGAGAGAACACAAAACCATCCACAAGTGGACAGAGATGTGAGTCTCCCACCACCAGAACAAAAACATAAAGAAACTCGTGGCTTGACAAAATCACGACCCATACCTTCTTGTCTGGTTGCTGGGCCTTAAGAACGAACTTGCACTGTTTTGTCAGTCAGGAGCAAAACGGGCCATCTTCGCACCCAGGTCGCTGACCAGTACCGCGCCCTGTGTAAATTGACAAAAAAGAAAAATCTAAATATGTTTTTGTAAGATTTATTTGGAATACAACATAACAACACAGGCAGAACATGAAATCATGAACGTGGAAGTACTCACGACGTTCAAAGTCCTTCCGAGGTGGAAAAGGTGTCCAATCCCGTTTTTGCTCCAGGCGTCGTTTCATGGCCAGAGAGCGACGGAATGCCTTGGTGTTCGGCATCTGAACAATGAAATGAAAGATTGTGTCATTTCCAATGAAAGACAATGATAACACAAGTTTACAGAAAAAAGTGATGTTTTCTCACACACGACATCAAAACACAGAAAGGTTTCTGTACCTTTGCAGCTGGAGACGATGAGCTTAAATCAATAAAGCAAAAGAAAATGTGTATGTGTACTCTTGGACCCTAACCCCAATGCCATACAAGTCCATGGGGTGAAATTTCAACTTTGTCCTACAGATATGGGGCCACTTGCTTTTTCATCAGGAGCCCCCAAGAAGCACCCACGCCAAATTTGGGGCTTCTAGTCCTTGAGGAACCCCGAAACCCTAACCCTAATTTCAGCTAACCCTAACCCTAACCCTAACCCTAGTTTCAGCCTTATTGTTAACCCTAATTCAATGCAAGTCTATGGAGTGAATTTTCAACTTTGTCCAAGAGAAATGGGGCCACTTGCTTTTTCATCAGGAGCCCCCAAGAAGCGCCCACGCTAGATTTGGGGCTTATATATAAGTATATATATATATACATACATACATACATACATACATACATATATATATACATATATATATATATATACATATATACATATATATACATATATATACATATATACATATATATACATATATATATATATATATATATATATATATATATATATATATGTATATGTATATATATATGTATATGTATATATATATATATATATATATATATATATATATATATATATATAATATATATATATATATACAGATATATATATGTATGTGAAGAGAGAGAGAGAGAGAGAGAGAGAGAGAGAGAGAGAGAGAGAGAGAGAGAGAGAGAATTTCGTGTATACAATATAATACAAAGTACTGTAAATACGGCAGGGATTGACAGAAAAAAAAAGATAAGCTTAATCAACCGATGTAGTTTGTCCTAATAGAGTTGCCGTATGTGACGTTGTTGGCATTCGCCCACTGGACAGAGGCGACTGCCAATTACGTCACATACGGCAACTCTATAAACGTACCGCGATCTATCCATATATCACGTTCGAACGCGATGTAGAGGTATGTCCCAATGGAGTTGCCATATCGGCAGTCACTTCTGCCTGGAACGATTCTGCACCCGGACTAATTCTGTACCTACACCTCGTTGACGGGGGGGGAAGCACGCTATCGCTATCGCGCTACACTAACTCGGCAAAGTTACGTGCCGACAAAGTTTCGTTGGGGGGTGCGGTGTTGGGGGGTTATGACTGGCTTCACGCGGGCCGGACAGAGACACGCAGCGGGCCGGATGTGGCCCGCGGGCCGGGGTTTGCCCATGTCTAGTATAGACAACATATTGTGGAGGAGCAGGAAGCTGTAGGGTCCTCTTTGGGCTGCTTTTCACCAAAGGAGTGGAAGTCTGAGGACAGATTGGAGATGTTCCTCCTGGTGAAGACACAGTTCCTGGCTTCATTCGGGGCAGCCTTGTCTGGTACGGTGGAATTCTCAGCCGAGAGGAAACCAGATCCAAAACATTATGAACAAGAGAGAAACAATAGACCCAATTAGGAAAAAAGAAAAGAAAAAGTGTTATGCTCGATGTTTTCAGAGCAAAGTAGGTAACCAATCACATCTACACTAATAAGGGCCCAAATCCGTTTCCTCCTGAGAAAGTGTTCTGGTCCAGGAAAAAGGTCTCTCAAATCATCATGACGGAGGGTGTGGAGCAAGACTTCATCGATGTTGGCAGCTATAAAGACAGTCCAATCATTAACAAACCTTTTAAACTTAACAACTCATACATTTTTTTGACTAATGAATTTAATTCAACTTGACAAGTCAAACCAAGTTTGTTTTGTGCCAATTTCTGTTATCAGAATTAATTGTAAATGCAATTCAGTTTAGACATTTTGTCTCAAATTTGTAAAATACTTCTTTTTGAAATCAGTGTCAGCATACAGTTATTTTAATTACTTAGCGGACAAATCACAGTAATGGAAATTTTTTCATACCTACACATGACATACCATTTAAAATTGATACTGTGACATCATCCAGCTCATCCATTATTGGCCCCGGTTTGCCTGCAACATGGTGGTACTTATGGTAATAATCATCAAATACCAGTGTTCTTCGTGACCAAATGACAACATCTGATAGGATTGTGCCACCTTGAACTGCAATCAACTTAAATTTTGATAAAAACAAGCAAATTGTACCTAAACTACATCTTCAATCAATCCAATTTGAGCACCCTCTACCCCATAAACTGAAGATACTGCAATACAAACTTGGTAGTACAGTATTTCGTCATGCCACATATAACTAGGAATGATAATTGCTTGTTCACATGACTAGAATTGCAGTACATCAATCCAATACAAAATACACACTTGTCATCAAGCTCATAAATCCATCGAGTCGAGATGAGCACGTGCACAGAGTCGGACTCCGTGAGTTCACATAAACAGAGCATTGCGTTTGCATTAATTATGCACGGCTATCGAGCAAGAAGCCGAGTCCGATTTGGTGCACACAACCACACTATAATGCCTCTCAATGTCCTAACCCATGCCACGCAACACAAACGTGAGGGACCGATTTGAGTTTCTCACGGGACCAGCAGTGAAGTCACAACCGTCGCCCCAAATGAAATGTCGCAGCAGGAGCCTGAGGATTTTCTGAGTCAACATGCTGATCATCAGGTAACGTAATGTTGGCTTCCTTGACGACATTAGACAACTCCCTGTTTATATTTTATCCATATTTTAGTACAAAGCATCCTTGTTTTATGATCTGCTCCTGTTTGACTTGTTCGGTTTTTGTTTTGACATTATGTTTGTTAGTATTTATTTCAAATTAACAAGAAGTAACGGTACAGATAGTAGGAACTTAATATAACACTTGCGTCAAACAAAGAATAACTAACTGTACATATCATGTCTACAGGAAGGAGCTGGTACATTAAGTGAGAATATTCAAGAATATTAAGAGAAGATATATTCAAGGTTGTCCTGAGGTCAACTGTACCAACCATTGCCAGAGCTTATGGAGCAATTTGATGTTATTGTACAGTAAAAATGGAATATTGGAGCTGTCGCCAAAAAAAAAAAAAAAAAAAAAAAAAAAAAAGACAACTTTAAGTCTTAATATCTCCAAAATGATACTGTACATATGCTTGATAATGACTGAGGATATAGTCAGGGTGTTCCTCAGGTCAACTGTACCAACCATTGACAAAGCTTATGGAGCAAAGCAATGTTGCTGTACAGTAAAAATGGAATATTGGAGCTGTCGCAAAACAAAACAAAAAGCCAACTTTAAGGCTTATTATCTCCAAAATGATACAGTAATCAATCACATTTAGAAATCAAATGTTTCTAAATGTCAAGTCAGTAATGTCAAGTCAGTGCTTGATGTGTCATCAGCAGGCGTCGGCGTCAGTAATGGGGCATCGGCGGGTTTCGGGCGGAATCGCCAGGCATCGGCGGGTGTCGGGGGCTCGTGGCCAGGTGGCGGACGTCACGGCAGGCAGTGGCCAGGTGGGCTCAGTCCCGCAAACGCTGCTTACAGCTTTAATTTTGTATTGCTTTGATAACATTGTTTAAGTTGAGTTTAAATTTACACTATTTTTTTTTTTCTTAGCTGCTAATTGTTCAAAAATGCTGATGTTAAAAGTGTGTTTGCACAGTAAATGTTATGGCACTTTAATTCATATGGCAGTACATTTAAAATAACTGGCCGTCAAGTTCCAGGAACTGACAAACTGCACTGAGTTGAGTGAGATTCTCCAAAGGAACTCCAGTATAAATGTGGACTTTACATTCTAGTCCCCTGTGAAGAAAAACCCAAAAGTGAACGTTTTTGTGCCTCACCCTTTCTAACTGGGACATTTGCAAGGGAACGCAGACTGGTTATGTTGCTCCCTGATAAAAGAAAAATGTTTCTGCTGTTACCTCAGAAATTGCCTGTTATTACTGTGGCTCAGGATTTTGGAGGTAGATTTTTTTTACTTTTCATAAGGAACAAGATAACAGTAATGCCCTGGCATTGGCAATAAGCTTTAATTTTGTATTTGCATTTTTTTTAACTTTAGATTTACATTAAAAATGTTTCTGTGTAAAGTGCTGATGTTAAGTGTTTTCACGATAAATGTTATGGTGCTTTCGTTTATATGGCAGAACATTTAAATTAAAGTGTATGAAAGACTTCTTTTAAATTCATTATTGGCTTTTGCGTATACGACGTGATTAATCGTGATTGATCAGGTAAATCATGCGATTAATTGCGATTAAAATTTTTAATTGTTGCCCAGCCCCAGTAAAAACATTTTTCTGGTGCCAGCATTTCGTGAGGCAGAAGTTGATTCATACTTCAGTGCCTTGGAGCGAATAGCTTCGCCACTCAACTGGCCAAGAGACATGTGGCCTGTCCTTCTCCAATGCAAGCGGGTGGGAAAAGCACAGGAGTTGGTGTCTGCTCTTTTCTTAGAAGACAGCCTGCAATATGATGTTGTAAAGGAAGCAATTTTTCCTGCTTATGAGCTTGTTCCTGAGCCCTACCGGCAAAAATTTAGGAACCATAGAAAATCTAGTGGTCAAACCTTTGTCGAGTTTGCATGGGAGAAAAGCAACCTCTTTGATAAATGGTGTGCAGCTAATGATGTCAAAAATGACTTTGAGTCACTCCGTGAGCTCGTTCTTTCAGAAGATTTTAAAGACTCTTTGCCAGAGAAGGTGATAATGTTCTTGAATGAACAGAAAGTGTTGTCATTGTCCAAGGTTGCTGTCCTCGCAGATGAGTTTGTGTTGACCCACAAAAATGTGATCTCATCTTCCCCCCCGATCGGACAGGCCTTCTGCTTCTCGTCCCACAAGAGCCGAGTCTAGCCACCTCCCCCTTGAAAAGGCTAGAGGGAAGGGACTTCTGGTTTGGCCATAAAGCGGTAGACTGCGCGACACCAGGGCTCTCGACCGTCCAGGGTAAAAACTCCCCGAAAACTTGAATAACTATTGTCAGATATCATATTAACTACAAAGTGATCAGGGGAACGTTGGAATGGGAAGGAAAACTCGATTCAACCAAAACAGAAACACGGTAACAGACAATATGGCGGAACTACCAGCTTGCTCTGAAACAGAGAGAGATGGCGAAACAAACTCCTCGTGACTAACGACGCGAAAAAGGGCTCGGACATAGAAATTATTAGCAAGGAGATACGGGATTTTAAAATGGAATCAAAAGAAGTCCTTCGCACGTTTGGAGAAACACTGAGGAACGACGTGGAAAAAGACTTGGACGACTTCAAAGACGAAATAAATCAACAACTTGCGAAAGTCATCACCGAACAGGAGCTCCAGACCGGCAAGATCAACGAGGCTGAGTCGCGGATTGAAAAGCTAGAACGTTGGGCACAGGAAGCTAATGACGCTCTGGTCATATCACTGAGAGAACAAAAAGCTCTTCAGGACAAGTTAACTGACCTGGAGTCCAGGCCGAGGTGAAACAACCTACGTATCTATGGAGTCACTGAAGGAGAGGAGGGAGAATCTGTGGCCAAGTTTGTGGAAGACCTGCTGAAAAGCAAACTGCACCTGCCAGCAGATTTTAATTTCCAAATTCAGAGAGCACACCGCTCATTTGCGCAGAAGCCAGCGGACGGTGCCCAACCGAGACCCATCATTGTTAACTTTCTGGAATTTACTACCAAAGAGAGGGTCCTGAGAGAGCTATGGACAAAGAAAATAGAACTGGGGAATAAAGTACCGTCATTCCATCACGATTACGCGACAGAGATGGTCCAAAAGAGAAAGGAGTACAACACTGCTAAAAGAATCCTGAAGGAGAAGGGCATCTGGTTCCAGACGCCATTCACCAAGATGAGGATCCACTGGGATACGGGAACTCGAACCTACAACAGCGCAGAGGAGGTAAAGGAGGAATTGGCGAGACACGGCTTGGCGTAGAAGACGGCCGTGGCGACGGGTGCGGAGGGGCCTGCGGCACTCGGTGCCCCACACTACGACGGAGTGGCAGTGCAAGGAGGGATCCTGGAGGGGCTACGCATCAGCACGACGCATCAATACGCATAGATCATCATCTATCAAAAAAAGACTAGATGTGGCGAGGGGGAGGGTCTGGCGGAGGTGGAGACAATTCAGATGGTGGGTATAAAGGAAAATTGGGGGTGGGGGGGGAGTTGCCTGACAATGCCACCTGGGGAGTTGCACCCCAGGAAATAAACTATAATAAAATTCCTCGGGCTACACAGGTTCGTTACGCTTTGAAATTTAAGAGGACGAGACGGACTTCCAATGAAACAGCTTTATTTGACAACAATTTAAAATAGACCAGGTTTAGCTGCCTGAGTGTCAAGGAAATAAGTACCATACAAAAAAGACTGTTCAACATAAGAAAATAAGGGGTGTAGTATCTGAATCTATGTATATGACATCATGTGATCTTATGTATATGGCCTGATGTGACCTCAGCAGTGAACCTGCTGCACTTCTTCCCTAAGGGCGTCTCAGGGTCCATATATGGTCTTGTTGTTGCCAACGGCCACCAAATTGAAAACAGATGGTCATTGGGGGTGCAACTATGGAATGTATACATTCTCCCCCACTTCTAGCATCTTCCTCCCTGGTTGCTGGGAGGTATAAAAGGTGATGGGAACAAAGCATCATCGGAGTTGCTCACATCTGGCCCAGAGACATCCCCAGGCTTTCCATGGTGCCTGTCTGACTTTTGACTTCTTTGAAATTAACCAGTTTTAATACAACTAAGTCTGTGTCAATGAAGACTCCTTCAACATCTACATCACTTGAATCCACCAGAAGAATTCACCACAGGGGAACAGGGCCAAAGAAACCAAAGAAAACTCAAAAAAGGGAATAAACAAAGCTAAGGGAATCACTACAAACCAAAATTCACGCTACGCCAACTTTTGTCCTAAAGAAAAGAGAACAAAATTAACATACTAGTACCTTGAGACACCCAGGCAAGCGTTAAACAGTTAGAACGAAAGGAAAACTTTTATTTATTCTTCGCACACACACACACACACACACAAAACAAAACTGCCTGGGTGCAGTCGCTCCGAGTCGCTGCCTCCCCGCCGAGCGCCAGAGGAGGAGAGGGGGAGGGGGGCTTCAGCTTTAACAGCCAAGCGGTGAATGCACAACAATCACGCACACACAGCACCACCTCCCGATGAACGGGCACCCGCCAGGGTTCCTCCTCCAGCTGTGCTTATGGCCCAGCCCGCTCTGGGATTGCTAGCCGAAATGCTAAGAACTGCGAAGGACAGAGTTCTCAGCGTGGACACGCCAGAGGACAGAGTGCTGACTCCAGCCTGCGCTTGTTTTTAAAAGAGCTGCTTTCACTCTGCACTCTGGCGCAGGTGTAATCAGTGCGTTTACATGCAGAGCTTAATCGGACTAAGCAATAATTCGGTTTTCTCGTCCAATCGGAGTTCTCACCTTGTCCCCCTATACATGCAGCTGAGAAATTTGAATTACTGACGGGAACGTGTCCTCCTCCCAACAGTAGGGGGTGGAGTGAGCCTTTTCAGCTGGTCAGCTGCTTTCGGTTGACATATTACATCATTATGATATAGAATGATAGTTCATAATGTACGTGTTACTAACTTTGCAGATAAGCTGTACCCTATTTCTTGTGCTCATGGTTACCTTAAAAGATAACCATGAGACAAGAACATTGTTTACTGTTGGAGGGCTACAACAACACAATGTCTTCGATGCTACGCTTTGTGCCGTCGCCACGGACCCAAAACTCTCGTTCTTGTTGGATGCGGGTTCTGCGCAGACTGGTGGGAGAGTTTGTGTACAGGTTTTGCAAAGGAACGGTGTCTTCAGTTATACACACGCTCATTAAAGTGCCGACCGTGGAGGACGCTGGTGCCGCTGCACGCCGTTTCCAGCAGAATAACAGCGAAATTATCGAAATAAAAACAAATCAGAAAAACATCTCTTTGCTGTGCTTTTATTTACAAAGTTGAAATTCTTCTAACTTACAAAAAATGTGAACGAAAAGGTAGAAATATAAATACGAAGGAATACGTATTTGTTCAGGGCTGCGCAAAGCCGGAGCCCTGCATTTGCTGCGCTACCCTTTTTAAAAAGGTCTCCGTTGCGCGTTATTTTAATATGTCCATCTCTTTTAGAAGAGAAAGCATCGCCCCGGTCTCATCCTCTCTACAAATGTCAACATTCTTATTCGCGTTTGCTGGTTGTTTCGCGCCGAAGGCAATAATTCAAATTTCTCTAGTACCATGTAAACGCACTGAGGGACGCAAAGATTGCACTCCGGCGCAGGTGTGACTGATGACGCGAAGGTGGGGGCAAACCCACCTGCCACATTGTTAATTAATTAATTAATTAATTAAAGTGCTTTTTGAACCTTTGGCCGCTCCCTAGATTGTGGAAACGGGAAATGAATTGACTCACAGCACACAGTCACATGCTTGCAGCCGGCTTGTAAGCACAACAAAAAAAAAGAAAAAGACACTGAGCGTAGATGAGCACTAGGAAGGACTAACATGGATAAGGCTTCAATTGTAAATGGAAAGTTCCACTTCAAAACCCTGCC